>NC_079204.1:35719981-35987481 GCF_026745355.1 Beta vulgaris subsp. vulgaris
TTCAACCAAACAACAAATATACATACTCAAAATTTACACGAAAAGACCATTTTAGGGCTTTTCTCTTCGGCATAAAACAGTTGAACTGAACTGAACCGAACTAAATTGAATTAAACTGAAGTGAACTGAAATGAATAGTGATATGTAAGAGTAAAAGTATTGTCCAGAGCTGAACTGAACTAAAAATAAGCTGGAGAGAACAAACCCTTACATTATTACTAAAACTAAAATGATCACGCCAGTGCGATGACCTTACAACAAGATCGTCTCATTTGAGAATATCTAGTCGTTTGATACTCAATAAATTATGTATGCAATAGAAATTTCCATGATTTTCTAAATTGGATAGTTGTTTCTTTGACATGAAGTGGGGAAGATGGGGCAATGAAAATTCTTGGGAAATTGAAATTACTACACAATTGGGTATATATTCATCTAGCCCCCATTGTCAATCAAAATTCACACATCAATTCGTAGTAATTACAAATTCTTTGATATAAACCAGACGCATTAGTCAATTTCCTAAAAATTGAACAACGACCTTCTAAAAAATTGAACTTCGCATGAAAATTAAATTCCCTTATATACCAAACATCCACCTCATACATAAATTATTATTTCCATCCTAAAAAAAATCTAAAGCAAGATCTACCCTTTTTTTTCCATCTCCTTTTCCCATGCTAAAAAGAAAAAACCGAGAATCTAATCACAGGAAAAGCTCCAAAACACAAATCAAAGATTCTCCACCATCCAGGAAAAGAAGAGAAAAAAAAACACCAAAGAACTAAAAATCAAAACCTTCATTCATTAATTTCCTCACTAATTTACTTACCCAAAATGTGTTTCATCTTCCCAAAATGGGTTTTTAAGTATATGAATGGATTTTAGTTGACTCTAATGGTTGTATATGTGTTGTTAGAGCTACATATGTCCTAACATGTGGCTAAACGTGTGAAACTAAGTACATTTGGTATGAATGCATAACTAGTGTAGTTGAACACTTAAGAACTTCGAACAAGACACCAAGAATCCGGATATGATAACCAAAATAAACACTACTAAATATTTTAGTTAACTCTTAATCTAACTCAAACCACTCCTGGAATTAAGTAGATTAAACACTAGATTAATTAACAATCCTAAAAATTAACTAATGATCGAAAGTAATTGCAATGCACTATTAAAATCAATAACAAAGTTTTTGTCAAAATCATTATGCTCTTGTAATGTAGCATGACATCTTTATTTATAATGACAAGGATCCTCTAAGGACACTAGAATCTAGCTAGAACTTAAGGAAATATGTCAAATCTTTCCTTAAATACATAAGGACACACGACCAAGTAATCCTCTAAGTTAAGAAAACTCTTTCCTAAAATACAACCATGACAATAAGACTCTAAATGAACCGAAATCAACATGATATTTTTCAGATTTGTTGAAATCTAAACAATTCAACTAACATTTTAACTAATAATGACACTAAGTTAAAATGCTAAGCAGCTTCTTCTTCGAGCCAAGTGACACATGATACAAATGCATTGTTGTAAGTCTTCAAAATGAACCCTATGTGTTCCATAATAAGTGAAATAGGCTCTACTTGACTTGATACCTTTGGACCAGCATCATTCTCTCCTTCTTCAAAAGAATTTGCCCTCCACTTGTCATCATCATAGTATGAAGATAGGTCACCAACATTGAAAAGTAGCACTTACCCCGTCCATAGTCACTAGGTAAGTCTATCTTGTAAGCTCCATCACCGATGACTCCAATCACCTCAAATGGTTTGTCAGCCCTAGGCATCAACTTATTCTTTCTCTTGCTTGGAAATCTTTCCTACCTCAAATGAATCCACACTAATTCACCCTCCTTGAATCTAGGTTGGCGCCAATTTGTTAGCTCTCTCCTTGTATTGTGTGTTCATCTTATCAATTTGAGCTTTTACTTGAGAGTAAGTCTTTTTAAAAGCTTCCAATCTCTTCTTTGGATCCACATGAATCTCACTTTTACGTAGAGAAACAAGATCAATGGGGAGAAAGGGATTAACACCATAAATTACCTCAAATGGAGAACCTAAGGTAGTTGATGAATGAGAACGATTATAAGCAAACTCCGCATATGCTAGCTTCACATCCCAATCTTTTTGAGTCTTACTCACAAGACAACGCAACAAGGAACCAAGGGTGTGATTTGTTACCTCTGTTTGGCCATCAGTTTGAGGATGATGACTAGTGATAAAGAGGAGTTTTGTTCCCACCATCCTCCATAAACACCTCGAAAAGTGGATAAGGAATTTTGAATCCTTATCTGATACAATGCTTCTAGGGATTCCATGTAACCTAATGATCTCCTTGAAGTATAAATCAGCAACATGGGAAGCATCATCCGTTTTGTGCATGGGAATAAAATGAGCCATCTTTGAAAACCTATCCACCACCACCATGATAGCATCCTTGCCTCTTTGAGTCCTAGGAAACCCCACAATGAAATCCATGCTCACACTATCCCATGGAAGAGCCGGAACAAGTAAAGGAGTATAGAGTCCTTTGTGAAATGTACTTTTAGAACATTTGCACGTTGCACACATGCCAAAGTGACCTGCCACGCCTCCACTGTAAACTTCATGAACAAAGAGCTCTCGAACTCCACACTTTGGAACACACAACTTGTTTCCTTTGAAGAAGAAACCATCCTGAGTCACGAACAACCCCTCATGTGCAGCAAGCATGGAGCTAAACTCTTCATCATCTTTGTAGAATCCTTTAATATATTCGAACCCCAACACCCTTGCATCCACCAAGCCAACAAGTAAGATCTTCTTGAAAGAGCATCCGCCACCACATTGTTCTTACCTTCCTTGTACTTGGATGAGAAGGTGAAAGATTGGAGAAATTCAACGCACTTGGCGTACCTATGATTGAGTTTTTATTGTCCTTGAATGTGTTTGAGTGCCTCATGATCCGAATGGAGAATGAAAGGTTTAGACCTCAAATAGTGAGACTAATGGTCTAAAGCTCGAACAATAGCATAAAACTCTCGATCATAGTTGGAGTAGTTCAACTTAGCACCATTAAGCTTCTCACTAAAATAAGAAATTGGCCTCTTCTCTTGGATTAGAACAGCAACAATCCCCAATCCACTTACATCACACTCTACTTCAAAAAGCTTGTTGATATCCGACAAGGCTAGTATAGGGGCGCTACATAACTTCTCTTTCACTTCTTCAAATGCCTTTTGAGCTAAAGTAGACCACTCAAACTCTCCTTTCTTCAACAAAGCAGTGATAGGAGCCATGATAGATGAGAAGTTTTGGATGAATCTTCTGTAGAAGGAAGCCAAGCCATGGAAGCTTCGACATTCATGTGCATTAGTAGGAGCTTTCCATGAGGAGATTGCTTTAACTTTTGAAGGATCAACATGTACACCTTCTTTTGACACTATGTAACCAAGGAATGCAATGTTTGAAACAAGGAACTCACACTTCTCCATCTTGCCATGCAATTTTTGTTCCCTAAGTTTCTCAAACAAACTTCTCAAGTGCGTTAAATGATCATCAACATTTTTACTATAAACAAGGATATCATCTAAGTAAAACAACAACAAACTTGTTTAAAAAGGAACGAAGTACCTCATTCATGAGTCTCATGAAAGAACTAGGGGTGTTGCATAAGCAAAAGGGCATCACCATCCACTTATAAAGACCTTGCTTAGTCTTGAATGTTGTTTTCCACTCATCCCCTTCTCTAATTCTCATTCGATGATAGCCACTCCTAAGATCAATTTTCGAAAAAATCGAAGCTCCATTGAGTTCATCAAGCATATCATCCAATCTAGGCATGGGAAACCTATACTTCACAGTTATGTTACTCATAACCCTACTATCAATGCACATCCTCCATTTTCCATCTTTCTTAGGCACAAGCAAAGTCGGAACCGCGCATGGACTCATACCTTCTCTAACATATCCCCTTTCAATCAACTCTTCAATCTGTCGATGCAACTCTTTTGAAGCACTTGGATCACACCTATAAGCTACTTTATTAGGTAGAGGAGCTCCCCGGACCAAGTCTATGGCATGCTCAATGCCTCTCAAAGGTGGCAATCCTTATGGAAGTTTTTCTAGGAAACACATCTATAAACTCCTTCATAAGTGCATCAAGCTTCGGTTCACTTGACTTCTTTTTACTAACCATAGCATGTCTTACAAACAAGGCATAGCACAAGCCCTCTTCTTCCACCTCTTTCACGAACTCCTTACTTGAAAGCAATACACTAGCCCTTCTTTCTTGCTTGCAAGGCAATCAACATGTAAAACCCTCCTAACAACACCAATAAGTCTTCCATCATCTTCGGCATATGCATCCTGCTCATCACACTCACCATGTTCTTCTTCTTGTGGCACGAATTCATACAACTCTTCCTCTTCATTCAAAGTCATATATTGCCTCATAGTAATAGCTTTATTGGTTGGACAGTTAGTAGCAATATGTACTTTCCCTTGACACTTGAAACACTTCTTATTCTCTTCGAATATTTCTTTACGGACAAAGACCTTTTGTTTTTCTACCTTTTCCTCATCTTTAGATGCATTGTCTTTATTAAAACCCTCATAGTTCTTATTAGAAGATGAATAAGAATGATAAGATGAAGAAGGTTTGAAAGAGTTACATGTTTTTGCATAGGGAATTTTTGGCTTTTCTTCTTTCTCACGAGCTTCAAACTTAAGAGTCAATCTAAACACATCCTCAAAAGTATGGTAGCTAGACATACACCTCTACTTTCCTTGCAATGGCACGATTCAACCCCTTGATGTAACGAGCAATCTTGAGAGCATCCTTTTCGTCCAAGTCACAAGCAATACAAAACTTATCTAACTCCATAGTGTACTCATGCACACTCAACGCATCTTGGCATAAAGCTGTCAATTTGTTGATTGAAATCACTAGGTAAGAACTTCTCCTTGAGCTTCTCTTTCAACTTAGTCCAACTACTGAGCTTCTCCTTTCCTCTTGTAGCACGCGTAGCTTTCAAGTTTTCAAGCCAAATTCTAGTATACTTGGTTAGCCTAACCGAAGCAATCTTGAATCTCCTTTGATCATCAAATCCCCTATAGTCACATACCTTCTCCAATTGCCTAATCCACTCAACCTAATATTTTGGATTAGTATCACCTGTGAAGTCCTTCAATTTTAATCCTCTATCATCATTGAAATTAGGTTTTACAACCCTAACTTCTTTAACATCATCATCGTCTGAATTCCATATGTAACCAATGCTAATTTTATCTAACTTCTTTATGATTATATAAGCTATATCATCCATTCCACTTTCAAGTCTACTAACATTACTTGAAATCGCATTATACGTAATTTGAAAATAAAATTGTTGCTTAGTTAAATCAGCAAGAGCTTTTGCGATCTTCTCTAACTCACGCTCCATAACAACCAATGGTAACAACAACCACACGCCACACAAGAAGCACAACAAACCCTAACACCACTTAAACATTGAAACTTTAGAGAATAAAAGCAACAACTTACTTGGATCCTGAGAGAGTAGAATCCCTTCTATCCTCACAATCCTGGAAAATCTGATACCACTTGATATGAATGCACAACTATTGTAGTTGAACACTCAAGAACTTCGAACAACACCAAGAATCCAGATATGATAACCAAAATAAATACTCCTGAATATTTTATTTAACTCTTAATGTCACTCAAACCACTCTTGAAATTAAGTAGATTAAACACTACATTAATTAACACCGAAAATTAACTAATGGTCGAAAGTAATGGCAAGGCACAATTAAAAATAATAACAAAGTTTTTGTCTAAATCATTCATGCTCTTGTAATGTAGCATGACATGTTTATTTACAAGGATCAACTTGCCCTCCAATCAACCAAACCATTCCGCCAACATAGAGTATTTTAGGAAAGTATATTCTTTATTAATTCTAGCCTAGAATCTAGCTAGAACTTAAGGAAATAAAAGCTTAAGCAAAGATGGAAAATCTTTCCTTAAATACATAAGGACACACAACCAAGTAATCCTCTAAGTTAAGGAAACTCTTTCCTAAAATACAACCATGACAATAAGACTCTAAATGAACCGAAATCAACATGATTTTTTCGGATTTATTGAAAGCTAAACAATTCAACTAACTTAACTAACATCTTAACTAGTAATGACACTAAGTTAAAATGCTAAGTAGCTTCTTTTTCGAGCCAAGTGACACATGATACAAATGCGTAAGTCTTCAAAATGAACCCCATCTGTTCCATAAGAGGTGAAATTGGCTCTACTTGACTTGATGCCTTTAGATCCGCATCAACATTGAACATGAAAAGCAAAAATGGGCCCGATTGGCCTTCATTTACCCAAAATGGGTTTCAAAGTATGTGAAGTGACTTTTCTTGACTCTAATGGTTATATATGTTGTAATTATGGTTATAAATGTCCTAACATGTGGCGAAATACAAAAAACAAAGTACATTGAACATGAAAAGCAAAAATCGGCCCGAAATGACCTTTTACTTACCCTAAATGGGTTTCATCTTCCCAAAATGGGTTTCTAAGTATATGAATGACATATATATGGTTATATATGTTTTTATTTCAACTATTGAGTACCTAACGTGGCCTAAATGCCAAAAAATAAAGTATTTTTGTGTTAAAAAGTAAACTTACATAAGTGTCTTCCCATAATGATTTCTTCATTGCCTCGGGCACATCTTTCCACTTGACCAAAATGTTGAGTTTGGGCATATAAAATCCAATATGTTGCCCATACTTTGCTCGCCACTGACCACAAGTTTGACCAAAATCATCATACTTGAGGGTCATATAGGTATTACCATTCAAACCCTTAGTCGCAACCCTTCCTTTCTTCTTCTTTGTTGCAACACTCCTTGGAGTTTTGGTTGAGACTTGCAATTCTTCCCTGGCATTTTTGGGTGGCACAATGAACGATGAGACACATGGATAATCTTCCCGAGTGTTGTTGTCAATGGGTGGAGCATTATCGCCTAGCTCCTCAATTACCTGAACCTTGCGCATTTCCTCATCTTGCAAGCGCTTCTCCTTATCATGTGCCATGTCTTCCGGTTCACCTTTATCCTCCCCCTTCTCCGCATCATACTCATCATCATTAAATGACTTATCATATTTATCATCGTTTTCTTCCTGCACAATCACATCATCTAGGACCATGTTTGAAAATCCTGAAATATTTAAAAAAAGATTAGAAATGCGCAACAGCAAACAAAAACATGAAAGAAATTAGAAACGCGCAAGATTTAACAAGAACATGAAAGAAATTAGAAACACGCATACATAAAAAAAATGAATGAATTTGGACATTTACATGCCACTGCCCTCCTCCCTACACTGCCACTTCCCCCTCCCCCTGCACTGCCACCCCTCCCCCTCCACCGCCCCCCTCCCTACACTGCCACTTCCCCTCCCACTGCACTGTCACTCCTCCCTGCACTGCCTCCCCTGCATTGCCTCCCCTGCATTGCCTCCCTACACTGCCTGCACTCCCCACCCCCTCCCTGCATTGCCTGCACTTCCCACCCCTTCCCTTCCCTGCCACAGCCACTCCCCGCCCCATCCCTGCACTGCCTGCACTCCCCACCACGTCACTACACTACCTGCATTCCCCACCCCCTTTCTTCCCTGCCACAACCACTCCCCACCCCTTCACTGCCCTACCACATCCACTCCCCACCCCCTCCCTGCCCTGCCACAACCACTCCCCACCCCTCCATACCCTATCACAACCACTCCCCACCCCCTCACTGCCCTCCGTACCCTGTACTCCCTGCCCTGCAACTGTCACTGCCCTGCCCTACCACTACCGCAGCCCACCCCATTGTACAGTCCCTCCACCCCCTTGCATAGTCCCCCCACCCTCGCACAATCAAGAATTAGGTCATAAACGACATTCATCTACCCAAATCGGTTTCTTCCATAATGTGACCCAACTTTAAGCGACTCTAATGGTGATACATATACTAATAAGAACTATACATGACATTACATGCGCCTAAAAGCGATAAATTAAAGAAATTGAGCTTAAAAAGCCGAAATCGGCCCAAAATGACATTGGTTTACCCAAATTGGGTTTCAATACATGTGAAGCGATTCTAGTTGATTGTAATACATATATAGATTTTAATAAGAACTATATATCACATTACATGCGGCTAAAATTGATAAATTAAAGAAATTAAGCTTGAAAAGACGAAATCGGCCCAAAATGATATTCACTTACCCAAATTGGGTTTCAAAACACGTGAAGCGAGTTTAGTTGATAGTAATACATATACAGATACTAATAAGAACTATACATGACATTACATGCGGCTAAAAGCGATAAATTAAAGAAATTGAGATTGAAAAGCCGAAATCGACCCAAAATGACATTCACTTACCTAAATTGGGTTTCAAAACATGTGAAGCGAGTTTAGTTGATTTTAATACACACACACACACACACACACACATATATATATATATATACATATATATATATATATATATATATATATACATATATACATATATATATATATACATATATATATATATATATACATATATATATATATACATATATATATATATACATATATATATATATACATATATATATATATACTTATTAGAACTGTAAAATGACCTATATGAGGCTAAAAGCAATAAATGAAAGAAATTGAGCTTGATAAGCCAAAATCGGCCCAAAATGACATTCACTTACCCAAATCGGGTTTCAAAATATATGAAGCGATTTTAGTTGATTGTAATACATATATATATACTAATTAGAAGTATAAATCACCTATATGAAGGCAAAAGCAATAAATTAAAGAAATTGAGCTTGAAAAGCCGAAATCAGTCCCAAAATGACATTCACTTGCCCAAATTAGAGCCCAAAACATGTGAAGTGAGTTTATTTTATTGTAATACATATATATACCAATAAGAACTATATATGAAATTACGTGCGACTAAAAGTCAGAAATTAAGTCAAATGACCTGCAAAAGCCGAAATCCGAAATTTGAAATAGAGAAGTCGAGCCTATTATTCACTTTTGCCAACTTTCTATGAAGTGTCAACCATTATCCCTTCCCCATGTTCTGCACGCATGTAATTTGTTGCTAACTCCACATCAGTGACATCGGAGTTCAGAATGGTGAAAGGCGGGGTGTCTTCAAACACATCATACTCCTCCTCATCCTCAACATCACCAACTCCAAGTATACTTCTTTTTTTTGGGACAACAATTGACCACTTGTTATCAGAAGGGTCAGTTACATATAATACTTGCTTAACTTGTGATGCAAGCATGAATGGCTCTTCACTATAACGCAATTGACCCAAGTTTACAAGAGTAAATCCACAAGGGTCATCTTTTCTTATGTAGCACCGGTTATAATCAACCCACTTGCATCAAAATAAGCAGACCGTGAAACCAGAGTAGTCAAGCTCCCATATATCTTGAACCCGCCCATAGTATAATAGTGTAGCATCAATAGGAGACTTGTCTTTGGTACTTGCATACTGCGTAAATGATGCCTGTACTGAAACGACACTATTCTACAAAGATCTTAATTTTTTATCTTGACGATTTGTCCAAAACGTATATCCATTAACATCATAACCCTCATAAGAGTGCACTGCTTCTCGAGGACCAAATGCTAGCCACTTAAGAGTTTCTGAAACAGTGGAATCTACTTTACGCATTAATCGATTATGGAACCAATCAATAAACGTCTTATTATGAAACTGCATCAATCCTCTAGTCCCTTTACCTGGATTCTGATCACACAACTCCTCCATATGCTCATCCAAGTAGGGATGGACTATGCTGCAATAAGAATAAGTGTGCTTGTATGCACATTTCAACAGGAGGTACAATCATTTTGGAGTCAAGTGTACCTTTACTCTGGAGTCGGCCCTCGTGTCGAGATGTAGGAAGTCAAATAGGATCAACATTAGTTAAGAACTCGGCCACGAAATTACCGGCCTCTTCACTCATAATCCCCTGAATTATACTTCTTTCTTATTGCGCTGGATTCCTTACTTTATTTTTCAAAGAGCCCATATGTCTCTCAAAGAGATAGCACCACCTCAAAAACACCGGATCACATAGCTTAATCTCTCGAACTAGATGTACAACCAAATGGACCATAATGTCGAAGAAAGCAGGTGGAAAATACATCTCAAACTTGCACAAAGCCTCTATCACATCAGCCTATAGAGCATCAAGCTTCAACGATTGTAACGTTTTGCTGCATATAGTATTGAAAAAGGAACAGAACTCTGTTATGGTATGTCTCACATGTTTCGGCAATATCCCTCAAATTGCAATCGGTAAAAATACTTGCATCATTACATGACAATCGTGAGACTTGATACTCGATAGCTTCAACTCACCGTATAAGGTAACAAATCTTTTCATGTTTGATGAGTACCCTAATGGAGCCTTAGTGTTGTACAAAGACTCGCAAAAAAAGTCGTTTCTCAACTCTAGATAGAGTGTAGCAAGCCAGTGGTAAATAGTTCCTATCATCATCAATCAGCTTTTTCTTTCCTTTTCGTTTAATTCTTGCAGCCGACCCTTCTTTAATTTCCTCTTTTTTTCCCTTTCCTTTTACTTTGCCAGACACTTTCTCTTTTTTCTTTCTTTTCTTAGTGTCCCTCTTTTGAGCCCATAGCTTTGGTCGAAGCCCCTCACTTTACAGGTACAGTCGCACTCCTTTGCTATCCTTTTTCTTATGTGGCATATTTATAAGTGTCTCAAGAATGGCGTCAAATACATTTTTGTCTATGCATGACGTCGAGACAATGTCTAACCTCTAGATCCTCCGATAATATGGAAGTTTCCATATAATATACTCCTTTTTCCAAAGTCCCTTAGCACCATCACTAGCTCCTTTGTCGAATACCGTTTCAATACCCTTGACCTGATCAAAAACCTCAATACCAGTCAATGGCCTACGAGAAACCCCTTCCTTCACTATTCCATCGAATGCCTTCTTCTTATTACGATAGGGATGGTCGCGTCGAAGGAACCTTCGGGTCCGCATATAAACTTCTTTGTGACAAGTAGAAATGTATTTAGATTTTGTGTCGTCGATGCAAATCGGGCATGGTTTTTTTCCTTTGTTCTTGTGCAGACAACTGATACCTTTCCACTCAGGAGCATCAGCCGGATGTTTGATAAAACCGTCCTTTTTTCCTTCGTTTTGCATGACACCTCAAGTTCTTGGCATCTTTTTTGATTGACTACATCATCTTTAAGTAGGGGAAAAAACCGGAAGGGCTGCGGTGCAAGGGCTGCGTTTTTCTAAAAACGCAGCCCTTAATAGTGAAGGGCTGCGGTCGATGCAAAAACACAGCCCTTTAAGTAATAAAGGGCTGCATTTTTTTAAAAATCAGCCCTATAAGTAATAAAGGGCTGCGTTTTTTAAAAATGCATCCCTTTAAGTAATAAAGGGCTGCGGTTTTTCAAAAACGCAGCCCTTTAAGTAATAAAGGGCTGCGGTTTTTCAAAAACGCAGCCCTTGAAGTAATAAAGGGCTGCAGTTTTTTTAAAACGCAGCCCTTTATGGGCTTTTTTTTAAATAACTTTTAATTTAAAAGAAATAGCAGGGGCTTTAAGGGTTTCTCTCAAATTAAAACTCAATGCAATAATCTCACAAATTCTCTCTCACGCCTCTTCGTTCTCCCTCTTCTCTCTCACCCTCCTCCCTTCATTCGTAAGAAAGGGGTTCTCTCTCACAAATTATCACCACGCCGCCACACCTCCGCCTGCCACCACTGCGACGAAAAATTATCTCTCCCCGTCGACTTTATCGTGCGCCTGCTACCACATAGTTTTAATAACAATTAATCACTTTCAATTCAGTTACTATAGTTTCACAAAATCAAATCGTTTGGCATGAACGCGAATGGAGAGGGGGTACCACGCAGTACCAACTGTCTCCAAACTATTGAGGGTCATCACCCCACCTTTTACTACTCTGCTTGCAAGACTTAACCGGACATGTCCTATAACGCCAGGATTTCTCCCTTCCTGGAAGGCAACAGTTAGAGACTCTACCCACCCTAACTCGGGTGCATGTTCATACCTCACTTTCATATTTATAATATAAGATAAATAAGGATTCATACTATAATCCTCGATACTCAAAATTCATAGCAAATCATCCTTAATACTCATAACTCTTATCAACTCTTTTCAATTACCCTTACTTTAATAGTTGAGAAGATTTAGGGTTTTCATACTTGCAACTAGTTTTAACATAATAAGTATGATTGAACTTAACTAATTATGTCTTAGAGACTTAAATAATACTTAGACATACATTTTATCAAGAGATTACTAATTATCCATTACTACACAAGTCCATGTACTAAACACATCGTAATGACCATGTGTATAAGTGTTGTTTAGGTCCAATGAAACATCTCTAATGAACCTTAGCATGCTATATCCATGTTATATACTCAATATACACATAATAAAATACACATCATAAGTAAATTCATTTCATTAACATGCTTTACACTAGAAAGAAACAATCACATAACTATAGGTATGGAAATCTCAAGGTGAAAACCAAACTAAGTGTGTACCTTCACTAAAGATGCTTTACTCAATGAAACTTCTTAATCCAATTGATTATCTACTCCTACAACTTCCCTTGAATATATAAAATGCTAAAGATTAGTTTAAACAAGCTTTTAGACACTAGTGGAAAAATAAGGAAGGGCTGCGGTTAAAAAGACCCTTAGGGCTGCGTATTTCGACAGCAACCCTTTCCATAGCAGCCCTTCACCGTAAAGGAAGGGTTGCGGTTTTAACAACAAACGCAGCCCTTCGTGTTTAAAAGGGATGCGTTTTTAGTTCAAAATGTAGCCCTTTTGAAATAGGAAGGGCTGCGTTTTTAGTAAAAAACGTAACCCTTTTAGTTAAGAGGTTGCAGCCCTTTTAGTTAAGAGGTTGCAGCCCTATAGAATAGAAGAGTTGCGTTCAAGAAAGCGCAGCCCTTCTTAATGTGAAGGGCTGCAGTTTTTATTCTAAAACACAACCCTTTAAGGTTAGAAGGGCTGCGTTTTAGGAAAAAAACCGCAGCCCTTCGTGTTTTAGTTTTTTTTTTTTTATTTTTAAAATAAATCTGATCACCCC
Source organism: Beta vulgaris subsp. vulgaris (assembly GCF_026745355.1). Classification (NCBI taxonomy): domain Eukaryota; kingdom Viridiplantae; phylum Streptophyta; class Magnoliopsida; order Caryophyllales; family Amaranthaceae; genus Beta; species Beta vulgaris. The sequence continues at coordinate 35,733,186 of NC_079204.1, forward strand.
ACACCCTACACTCCCTAGCAAGCAGCCCCTTCCCACCCCAGCCCACCCCTAGCCCACCACACCCAGCCCTTCCCACCCCTGCCCACCCCTGCACGCCCCCATGCTGCCAGCCTGCCCACCCCTGCACACACCCCCTGCCAGCCTGCCCACACCCAGACCCAACCCTTCCCACCCCCAGCCCACCCTCTGCCTCACCCCCTACACCCAGCCCTTCCCACCCCCATACCCTGCCCACCCCTGCACACCCCCCTACCAGCCTGCCCACAACCATACCCAGCCCTTCCCACCCCTGCACACCCCCTGCCAGCCTGCCGCACCCCAGCCACACCCCTGCACCCCCATCCCCATCCCACCCTCTACAAGCCAGCCACACCTCTGCCACCAGCCCTGCACCCCCATCCCCAGCCCACCCTATGCCAACCACTCCACCCAGCAGCCCCCACCATCCCACCCCCACCCAAAACCTCCCTTCGACACAAAAAAACCGATGAAAATGCAATAATATATGACAAGTGGAAAAAGGTAATAATTAACTTCAAATATATATTTAATAATGTAAAAAGTGTACATAGAATTGATACAAACTAGTAGATTCGGGCTAAAATGTATCATAAGCAATCATCGGTAATGTGGGACGCCAACTTATCCCAAACTTCATCTATTTCTTCTTTGGTGAAGGCCCTCAAACTTGGTGTGTTATTCTTATAAACCTTGCAAAAAAAACCAAGAAAAAACACATAATATAAGAATTCAATCATTTAGCGTAGTTAGTAGTTCTAAAAATGACATATACCTTCACAAAATTCCATTCAAAACAAATGCAAGCCTAAAACTCTACACACGTTATATTATATCTCATTTTATCATATTCAAATAGAAAATGGAGTTAAATTACTCGAGAAATAGGAATTGGATGCAAAAAGGCATAAATAGGCCTAAAATCACATTTATGTTCACGATATACAACCAACAACAAATGCAAGCTTAAGAATCTAAACAATAGTTAAATTATACCTCATATAATCATGTTCAAAGAAAATTTGGGGTTAAATGACTCGATAAGTACGATTTGGGAGCGAAAAGACAAAAATAGGCCTAAATTGACCTTTTCGTTCCCGATATGCAACAAAGAACAAATGCAAGCCTATAACTCTACACAATAGTTACATTATACCTCATATAAACATGTTCAAAGAGAATTTGGGGTTAAATGACTCAATAAGTACGATTTGGGAGCAAAAGGCAAAAATAGGCCTAAATTGACCTTTTCGTTCCCCAAAATGCAACAAACAACAATTGCAAACCTAAAAGTTTACACAATAGTTACATTATGCCTCATCTAATCATGTTCAAAATGAATCTGGGGTTAAATGAATCAATAAATATGATTTAGAAGCGTAAAAGGCAAAAATAGGCAGAAACTAACATATACTAATAAGTTACATACCTTTTGAAGATCATCAACTTTAATGCAACGGTTGACGATATCGAACATGTACCTCATGATGTAATACCCACATGCAAGTTCATCTTATTGTTGCGGACACTAAATTTTCACCAAATGATGCAATAAATGACATTGATGGTAGATGTGTATTATGTGTTTCTATATAAGGACAAAAAAAATTAGTCATGTTACCTCGACTGAATTCCAAACAGGAGATTTTGATGCTCGAAGTCCTGTTGCACTAGCATCCTTCATCACACTACATCAATACATTATTATAAGATTAGATGTACATTAATATTAATAAGTGCGCATATATTGAGTTTCGATTAGGCTACCTATTTAACAATGATTTAACTAGTAAGGACCGTGGTGGTCGTTTACGCAAAGAATCAAAGTGGTAGACTTCGTTACGTGACAAACATATCACAATCAGTGTCCAATGATCCCTACAACAATAAAATATAGTTATTATTAATCGTAGAACAACTAATAGGTCAATTTAATTATCGAATAATAAAATTAAAATGAGTTTAAGAAGCATATGTTTCAATATAAAGAAGAAGAATGATCTTATATCCAAAACGAGAAGATGCTTTCAAAGATGAACCGAGATACTCTTTCAATTCGGTTTTGTTTTTTAAGCAACCGGCATCTCGTACTATGCTTGGACATAACGAACCAAATATTGGCTCACTAGATGCAATGAATTCATTGTATAATAACCTGAGAAATCATATTGATTAAAAGAAAACTTACTTATTATGGAAATTGAATTGAAAACTACTTAAGGCATATGTTTATGAATATTTTATTTATATACTAAAGTATTACCTCATGTATGTTTGTATCATGGAAACATTCAACTCTATCTCACATAAGAATTCTATAATATCAAGCTTAGATATGAAGGTACTAGAATCCTCAAAGTAGTGGAATTGTTGGTGCGACAAATGACTCTCAATGATTGCATCATCGTCTCCATCGCTACCGCACTCATGTAACCAAAAGCATGGAGAACTAAGGTCTTGCACCAACTCTATCTCTGTAATGAGTGGAAACTTTGCCATAGAAACCTTTTCTGTCTCCACATTTCGTTCACCTTCATCACGTCGGCCTTCCTCAGGTGAACATGCCTTTTTTCGCTTCCTGTCGGCCTTCCCCGAAACCTAGTAATTAGTTAATTTAAAAGATATTACTCACAATCATAGGAACTATAAAAGAAAATAATATATGTATGTATGTATATATATATATATATATATATATATATATATATATATATTTTTACCTCATCTGAAAACCGCACCAATGCACGCGGCCATAGAACATAACTGCCATGGGCATCAGTCACTGAATGTAGACCAACTTCAGGCTTCGGCAGCGGAAGAGGTAATTCTTCGAAACCAGCCACAATCTCTGAAACGTTGACCACATAGTGAATATCATCCACTGAATGGTTGTGCAATCGTACCCGGTCACTATGGGGTCGTGCATGGCCATAAGCAACGAGAATGAAATTAGCATGACCATCTCCTCGAGCTAATAGCTCACATGATGTCTCTTCCTTTTAAAAAAAAACTCTATTTATAGTTAGTCTATGAAACAGCATATATATAGTAAGAATTTCATGCATTTAAGAACAATAGTTGTTTAACAAAACAAAGGGATTAAGTGATTACCGTTAACTCCGGAACTGGATCAGGCTGCGTAGGTGTAATAACACTCCCCTTCTTGAAAGCACCAAAAGTCGGTAAACCCATTTGCGCTAAAATGGCGTTGAAATTCTGTGTCATCTCCTCTCTAAGCTCCTCCCGAATTGCAGCTTTCATATCCTCCACATCTACTGAAGCTACCGAATTCACACTACTTGCACTCGATCTTGTCGTTGTAGTGTATTGATCACCATACACCTTTCTCAACCTGAGGCGGACAACTCCTACGCCCCTCACGCATCGATAGTGGTCCCGTCCTAAAGTCTCGTGCATTGCATCAATGTGTCCTTTAGTAGTGAACTCACTAGTTGCCTCCTTTTCCTTCAAGCCAATCTACATAAGTATAAGAGAGAAATGCTCGTGAGCACACAAGTTATATTATATATACCTTATATAATCATATAATCTGTACTTAAAATGGCGTTAGCTATATGTTGTGTTCCGGGATCAGGCAAGACTCTTTGTCCCTTTGCATCAACCGCATGCATCGAACACCACCAATCGAGGACTCTATCTGGTTGCCGAGGCTGTGCAACTGTCGTCATTGCCGTTGTCAACCCTATCGTGGGGTAATGGTTGAACATCCACGTATCTCTCGCCTGACCGTACGAGTGAGCACCCAGATGATGATAATACTTCCTAGCTTTTGCACTCGCACTAGTTTTCTCACGAGTTGCCTGAAACACACAATTATAAACAAAGGTTAGGCATGGTGTTATACAATAATACTAGATCTAAGTGTATTAAATCTTAGTAAAATATTCTTACAATAGCTTCCGGGGTTGTTTTTTTGGCAACAAATGCTTCCCACTCTTCAGGTTTAATATTCCTTCATATCTGATACGGTAAGTTGGAGGGTGCAGATGATGTGTCCGGTGAAGCCTCAGAACCAGTTTGTGTGTCTCCGCCGTAGATGTTATTCTTCTTTGTACCCACTACTTTTCTCCGCTTAGTGATCCACCCAGAAACTAACTTAGCCTTCAAATATCTGAATCTTTAGGCAACCGCGGATAGAAACACATTCTTCTTGGCTTCAGCATCTTCGATATTGAATTGATTCTACAAAAAAAGCAGTTCACAAATTAGTAAATATTACACATATATTTAACTAAATAATTAAGAATCTAAACGTTATTGTACGTGAAGCTTACCATAGTATCTTCCCAAATACACTTCTACAAAGCCTCGGGCACCTCTTTCCATGAGTGGAGAATGGAGAGCTTATGCATGCAAATCCCAACTTGCATGGCATACTTTTGACGCCATTTTCCACAAGGTTGCCCCAAATGATCGTACTCCAAAGTCATTAGGGTGGGTTTCCCTAGTGACTTTGTAGGTCCCCTTCCTTTTCTCTTTTTCGTCGCCAATGACTTCGTAAAGCTTTGTGCATCTTTTTCTTCACGGCGAGCTCGAACCAATTTACCCCCTTCCTTTCTCATAATGAAAGACGCATCCTCGGTAGTGTGTTCCGCACTCGTATCCGTATGCACCTCCGCCATGTCCCTGAAATTGCACAAATATACACATTAATATAAAAAATTAAAATTCACATTTAGGGGAGGGGGCTGTGCAGCAAAGCAGTGGGGGGAGGGAGGGGGCAATGGGGAGGGGGCAGTAGTGGGGAGGGGCTGTGGAGCAAGCAGTGGGGGAGGATGGGCAGCAGTGGGGAGGGGGCTGTGGAGCAAGGCATGGGGGGAGGGAGGGTGGGCAGTGGGAGGGGCGGGGCAGTGGAGGGGGGAGGGCAGCAGTGGGGAGGGGGCTGTGCAGTAAGGCAGTGGGGGGAGGGAGGGGGCAGCAGTGGGGAGGGGGTAGTGGGGAGGGGGATGTGCAGTGGGGAGGGGATCTGTGCAGGTAGGGCTAGGGGTGTAAGTTCGGTTTTTGGTTTGGTTTTGGGTCAAAACCAAACCAAACCGAAATAAATTCGGTTTAGAAATTTCCAAACCAAATCCAAACCGAAATTCGACTCAATCCAACCCAAACCAAACCAAAATTTGAAACCAAAAACCAAACCAAACCAAACCAAACCAAACCGATTTTTTTTTATATTTCAAAATCCAAAGCAAACAAAACCAAACCAAACCGATTTTTTTTTTAATATTCCAAAATCCCAACCAAACCGAAAAAATAAACACAAAAAAAGATCAAATTAGTATTTTAAGTGACAATATTTTTGTGTTTTTGTAATTAATATTAAAAAAAAGAAGCACAAAAAATAACAGACAAAATTCGTATGTTAAGTGACAATAATTTGGTATTTTCGTAAATAATATTAAAAAAATTAAATACAAAGAAACAGAGATCAATGACAATATTTTCATATTTTCGCAGCTAATATTATAAAAAATAAACAAAAAAAAAATAACAGAGATTAATGACAATATTTTCGTAACTAATATTAAAAAGAATAAACAAAAAAAATACACAGAGATTAAAATACTTGATCTGAGATCTTCTTCAACCTCTTCAAGAATTCAACCGGCGAGAGGAGAGAGAAATAGAGACAAACGGGGTGCAGCGTGGGGGAGTCAGGGAATGGAGAGGAGAGTGTTTCCTAGGGTTTGAGTTTAGAAGAGAGAAACGGCGTGGTTACTGCGTAGGAATTAGGACTTCAAAAGATAAGTGGGCTGGGCTTTGGTTTGAGTTTTATTATTTCAACCCTTGTGTTTTTAGGCGTGGGGACTGGGAAGTTAGTTCTAGTTTTCGGTTTTTTTCGGTTTTCCAAAACCAAAACCGATCCAAACCGAAAAACCGAAAAAATATTTTTTTTGATTCCAAACCAAATCGAATTTCAATAAAACCAAACCAAATTACTAATGCGGTTTGGTTTGGTTTTCGGTTTTTAACCAAATAACTTACACCCCTAGGTAGGGCAGTGGGGGAGGGGAGGTGTGCAGCAAAAAATTAGAGGGGGGTAGTAGGGGAGGGGGCAGTGGAGAGCAGCAGGGGAGGGGAGTGTGCTATGTGCAGTGGGGAGGGGGGTAGTGGAGGGGTGCAGGGCAGGGCAGTGGAGGGGTGCAGTGCAGGGGAGTGTGTTGTGTTGTGCAGTGTAGTAGGGAGGGGAGGGGGGCTCTGGGGGAGAGCAGCAGGGTGGAGGAGGCAGCAGGGTGTGGGGAGGGGAGGGCAGCAGTGGGGGGAGGGGGGGCTTTGGGGGAGGGCAGCTGGGTGGGGGGAGGGGAGGGGGGTTGTGCAAAGCCTAAAAATAGGCCTAAAATCAAATTTATGTTCCCGATATACAACAAACAACAAATGCAAGTCTAAGAATCTACACAAGAGTTACATTATGCCTCATATAATCATGTTCAGAGAGAAATTGGGGTCAAATGACTCGATAAGTACGATTTAGGAGCGAAAAGGCAAAAATAGGCCCGAAATGCCCTTTTCGTTCCCGAAATGCAACCAACAACAAATGCATGACTATAACTCTACACACTAATTACATTATACCTCTTATAAACATGTTCCAAGAGAATTTGTGGTTAAATGACTCGATAAGTACGATTTGGGAGCGAAAAGGTAAAAATAGATCCGAAATGCCCTCTTCGTTCCCGAAATGCAACCAACAACAAATGCATAACTATAACTCTACACACTTGTTACATTATACCTCATATAAGCATGTTCAAAGAGAATTTGTGGTTAAATGACTCGATAAGTACGATTTGGGAGCGAAAAGGCAAAAATAGGTCCAAAATGCCCTTTTCGTTCCCGAAATGCAACCAACAACAAATGCATGACTATAACTCTACACACTAGTTAGATTATACCTCATATAAGCATGTTCAAAGAGAAATTGTGGTTAAATGACTCGATAAGTACGATTTCGGACACAAAAAGGCAAAAATAGGCCAGAAATGCCTTTTTCGTTCCCGAAATGCAACCAACAACAAATGCAAGCCTATAACTCTACAAAATAGTTACATTATACCTCATATAAGCATGTTCAAAGAGAATTTGGGGTTAAATGACTCGATAAGTACGATTTGGGAGCGAAAAGGCAAAAATAGGCCCGAAATGCCCTTTTCGTTCCCGAAATGCAACCAACAACAAATGCAAGCCTATAACTCTACAAACTAGTTACATTATAGCATGTTCAAAGAGAATTTGGGGTTAAATGACTCGATAAGTACGATTTGGGAGCGAAAAGGCAAAATTTGGCCTAAAAATCTACACAATAGTTACAAATTAGAGAAATTACACAGTCTTGAGTTTATGTCTCATGATTTATCGACCTTCCACCGTTTCTTAGGATCCTCAAGTACATGTATCCCTTCCGTGTGATCTACACGCATATAGTTCTCCGACATATTCACATCATCTTCCACACTATTTTCAGGATAGGTAAAAGGGGGGAGGTCCTCAAATGCATCATATTCTTCCTCATTATCAACATCACCAATACCGAGGATACTCCTTTTACCAGGTACAACAATTGACCACTTAATCACTTATGATTAGCAGGATCAGTTACAAAAAATACTTGCTTGACTTGTGATGCAATTACAAATGGCTCCTCAGTTTCACGTAGACGACTAAGGTCAACAAGAGTGAATCTGCAAGGATCATCTTTTCTTACACAACGTCGATTATCATCAACCCACTTGCAACAGAAGAGGCAAATATTAAAAGTACAGTAGTCCAGCTCCCATATTTCTTGTATTCGCCCATAATAGTTGCTTTCAGCATGAACAAGCGACTTATTCTTCGAGCTTGCGTATTGTGTAGACGATGCCACAAGTGAAACACAACTATTTTGCTGCGATCTTGACTTCAGATCTTGACGTTCAGTCCAAAACGTATACCCATTAATATCATAACCCTCATAAGAGCGTACAGCTTCACGAGGACCAAATGCTAACCACTTGACTGTTTCAGGAACACTTTCATCCAAATCATTAGTACTCGTTTATGAAACCAATCAATGAAAGTCTTGTTATGCATTTGCGTTAATGCCCTCACTCCTTTTCCAGGATTGCTAACACGTAATTCCTCCATATGTTCATGTAAATAAGGATGGACATCTGGTACGTGATGCAATACAAATAAGTGAGCTTGTTTACGCTTTTCTACGGAAGGTGTGATCAATTTTGAACCAATTGTACCCTTGCCCTCAAGTCTGCCCTCGTGTCGGGATGTCGGAAGTCCAACAGGATCAACACTAGCAAAATACTCAGCCACAAAATTCCTGATCTCTTCACCCACAATCCCTTGAATTATACTACCTTCTGGTTGTGCAGGATTCCGAACTTTATCCTTCAAAGTTCCCATATATCTCTCAAAAGGATAGCACCACCTCAAAAACACTGGACCACACAGCTTAATTTCTCGAACTAGATGGACAATGAGATGGACCATAATGTCAAAGAATGCGGGGGGGAATACATCTCAAATTTGCATAGAGTTTCAACTACTCTGGCCTGCAAGGAATCGAGGGTCGACGGTCTAGGACTTTGCTGCAATTGTATGAAAAAATGAACACAGTTCTGTAATGGTGTGCCTCACATGCTTTGGAAGTATCCCACGAATTGCAATCGGTAAGAATACTTGCATCATGACATGACAATCGTGCGATTTCATACTCGATAACTTCAACTCACCATTTAAGGTAACAAAGCGCTTCATATTCGATGAGTAGCCAGTAGGGACCTTAATGCCATACAATGACTCGCAAAAAATCCGTTTCTCTACACGCGACATCGTGTAGCAAGCTGGTGGCAAATAATTCTTCTCCGAATCCTCCACCTTCTTTTTACTTTTCTGAGTTTCATCATCAACCCTTTCCTCCCTTTTTCTTCTTCCTTCCGTCCCTTTTCTGAGCCCACAACTCTGGTCGAAGCCGCTTTTTTTCCAAGTAAAGTCGTGACGCCTTAACATCTTTTGTCTTGCCCGGAATATTCATAAGTGTCGCGAGAATAGCTTCACAAACATTCTTCTCTATGTGCATGACATCCAAACAATGTCTGACCTTTAGATCTTTCCAATATGGGAGTTTCCAAAAAATGGACTGTTTTTTCCATAATCCTGTAGGTCGTCAACCTCACTAGCAGGTTTACCAAAGACTGTTTCAATGCCCTTCACCTGATTATAAACTTCATACCAGTTAATGGTCTATGAGCAACTTCTTCTTCAACCTCCCATCGAATGCCTTCTTCTTAAACCGATAGGGATGGTCGCGGCTGAGGAGCCTTCGTGTGCGCATATACACATGTTTGCAGCCCTTAAGGTGTGTAGATTTCATGTCATCTAAACAAATCGGGCAAGGTTGTTTTCCTTTAGTCTTATACCCAGATAAGTTCCCATAAGCTGGATAATCGTTCATAGTACAAAAAAGCATGGCACGCAGAGTGAACATCTCATTAGCATACGCATCAAATACTAACACTCCTTCGTTCCACATCTTCTGTAAATCTTCAACAAGCGGCTGAAGGTATACATCTATGTCATTTCCAGGTTGTTTGGGCCCCGATATAAGAAGCGACACATCATGTACTTGCGTTTCATGCACAACCAAGGAGGCAAGTTATAAACCACTAAAATACTGGCCATGTATATGCTGCGGACTGAGATTGCCAAAAGGGTTCATGCCATCCGTACATAATCCAAGCCTCAGATTCCTATCCTCATTACCAAATGACTTATGCACCCTGTTATAGTTTTCCACTCAGGCGAATCAGCCGGATGCTTGAGCAACCGTCTTTCTTCCTACGATCTGCATGCCACCTCAAATTCTTGCATCTCCTTTAATTGAGAACATGCGCTTAAATCTAGGTATTATGGGTAGATACACAACACCTTGCTGGTGGTCCTTCACTACCTCCAGCTCCTTCACGCTTGTACCTCGACAATCCACAAGTGGACACTCATGTAAATGCTCATACTCATTACGATAAAGCACACAATCGTTAGGACAAGCATGTATCCGCTCGTACTCTAAAACCAAAGGACACATCAGCTTCTTCGCATAATAGTACGACTTTGGCAGTTCATTTCCATCAGGGAGCATCTCAGCTAAAACTTCCAACAACGATGTGAAACTAGAGTCCGTCCAACCAGCGTTCGACTTAATGTTGAACAGTGTTACCACCGCGGAAAGTTTGGTGTACTTTGTACAACCTGGATACAACGGCTTTTCAGCAGCCTGAGACATAGACTCAAAAATACGAGGTCGTCTACACGACTGATCTTCAACCTCGTGTATCATCTCGTCTACCCGATCCCTATCTGTCATCTCCAAACATATCCAAATTCTCATCCCCTAACTCATCATCCTTCTTTTTCTTCACATACATCATTCTTTACTCCAGAGCTTCCTATATACCTCCCCTGCTCACCATGCCAAACCATACGTGGTATTGAGGCCTAAACCCACGGCGAAAGACATGCTCCCTAACCACATGTATACTACTAACCTTGCTCACATTTCTACAATCACAACAAGGACAATAAAAGTCGACTGCTCCAGAGGATGTTTGATATTCTAATGCATTTACAAATTCCAGACCCCTTCACAAACTCAATCGATTCACGACTACCATACATCCAAGTACGATCCATCTCATTCAAGAAGACCACCTCTAATAATTAAACACAACATTCATTATAATGCATCAATCATTATTAAAGTACATACACTCACATATTCAAATCACACACGTATAGAGCAAGCTAAGATAGTGACCCAACCTAACCCATCATTGGACGTCTAATCTCACTAGTGAATATATGCCAACTTTTCAATTCCAAGGAAAATCCGGCAGCATTTCCCTACAATTCTCCAAGTACACAATGTAGATAATTGCTTATCTACATATGTACCCAGAGAAAAATATAGAGAAATGATAAGCCAAGAATTTCCACAGAATTGAAAAGAAGACACACATTCACAACCTAAGTGAGATCAAACGTCCAAGAACAGTCCCAAACCGGGGACTATTCAAGACTTACTCCTAATGAGTAAGTCTTGAATGGGTATCTAGGCATATGATGATGTTTCAAACGAGTTGTAGATTTCATAGCTAAATTACATTGCGTTTTCGTACAATCTCATATCAAGAAATATGCATACATTATAAAAAATACATATATACATTAATAAATTATCAAAACCTAATCAATTTGAAGCACATAACAACTTTGTCTCATTAACAAATTGAATCAAACAAAAAAGACAACGAAATTAAACTAGTTACCTCTTAACACCAACGACGAGTAATGAAGAGAAAAGAGATACTTGGAACTTTATTTGCCTTCCTTAGCCTCTTCTTCCTACAATTAACAAAACCCACATTGCACTTTAATCATTTAATTCAATTAAGAAAAACAAAAGTAACTTAAAAACAAGATTAATTCATACTTAATCTTGCTGCCGCTTGTGGGTGGTGGCGTTGCGTAGTAGTGGAGGAGCTCCACACCCTAAACCACTCAAATGGTGGAGAAGAGAAGAGAAGAGAAGGGTAGTGGTGATGGTGGAGGTCGCGACTGCACGTGGTGGGTGGTGCGCAAGGTGGTGGGGGAGCACTAGTGGTGCGCAAACCCACTCAAATTAATGGTGGTGGACAGCAGTGGTGGTGGAGCAATGTGGTGCGTGGTCGTGGTGGTGGAGCAATGTGGTGGGCAGCAATGGTGGTGGTGGTGCACTCGAATTAGCGTTCGCGCACTATGGTGGTGGAGGAGCAATGTGGTGATTTCACGCTCGTGAAATTTCTCTAAGGGAGGGAACTAGAATTGCTAGCTTGGGATATTGTACATGCGCGCATTATTCAATCAAAAAAAAAAAACGCGCATCCCTTCATAACAGAAGGGTTGTGCTTGCCGAAAAACGCGCATCCCTTCATAACAGAAGGGCAGCGCTTTTTTTGACAAGCGCAGCCCTTCTTTAAAATGGGTTGCGCTTGTAAAAAAAACGCAGCCCTTCTTACTGTAAGAAGGGCTGCGTTTTTTTTACAAGCGCAACCCTTTTTAAAGAAGGGCTGCACTTGTCAAAAAAATGCAGCCCTTCTAACTGTAAAAAGGGTTGCATTTTTTTTACAAGCGCAACCCTTTTTCAAAAGGGATGCGCTTTTCCTCAAAAACGCAGCCCTACATGTAAGCAGGGTTGCGTTTTATTTAAAATCGCAGCCCTAGAAAACGCAGCCCTTCCAGTGCAGCCCTTCCTTTTTTTTCCCCTAGTGAGATATGAAAAACTAAGTTTAAACACAAGAGGTGTAATCTGTTGAACTTACAACAACTTATGTGATCTTTCAGCAAGGTTTTCTATACGAGTTTAAGGTCTAAAGATTGGAACCAAAGCTTAAACTACTTGGTATGGATGTCCATAAGAGTTATATATAAAGAAAAGTGGGTGTCCAAGAAGAAGAAATAAGAGAATAGAGACGAAAACCCAGAACAGGTTTTTATAGTCTGTTCTGGCGGAACCTAGGGAGGAGGCAAATCGGATTTGGGCAACGGCGGTTTCTTGGTGTTTCTGGGAGATTCTTGCTTGACGTGTTAGCCTTAGAGAATCAACAGTCTAGGCACCATGCAAGTTGCTCAAACAGATATCTCATAATATTAGCCATCCAAACACACAAGCATAATAGGCAAGCAGAAAGAAGTATTAGGGACAGCAAAAATCAATCAATATGCAGAGTGATGAGAAAGAAAATGAAGAAAGCAAAGAAAATATTAAAGGTACTTCATATGTCTCAGAAGGACATAAAAAGTAGAATCCAAAAGAGTGTTTAATAATTACAGCCCAAAAAAAATTGTTCAAAGTAGCCAAAGATAAGAGAAGTTAGGATTTGGTTCGTTTGAAGAGAGAGGAGACCACCGAATCTATCTTGGAAATCACACCATCCACCTTGTTCCTGATCCTAGTATCAGCATTCTTGAGTGCAAGTAGTTGATCCTGCTGCTGAGAGTCGAGAACATGAACAATAGCTTCAATTGCATTGATCTTGGTGTGTAGGAGGGTCAAAGAATCCTGAATCTCTCGGAGCATCTTGTTAAGTCCAGTTGTAGAAAGTAAAGGGAAATCCACGGCAGTAGAAGGAACATGATCAGAATCTAGGTGAATAAAGAAAGTTTCACCTTGATCCTGTTCCTTCTGGAACTTGGACCCAGCCAACCTTTGGCTTTTTCTGACAGACCCACTGGCAGCCCCTTCTTCATCCAACTTTCTTTTACTCCCTACCTCAACCTTAATCGGAGTTTCTTCTCTCTCACACTCTAGCTTCCCATTTACCAACCTCAAACTTAGTCTTGATAAAGTTTCTTTTGTAAGATAATTTTCGGGCTCAAGAGAAAAGGAGGGGCTGGAAAGGAGTTTAACCTTGCATTGTTTAAATATATAGGACAGAAGATTACCATAACCCACTTTGGTGTTGTGGGTAATGCAGTGAGAGAGATGGGCTTTGATCAGTGAGGGAAGGTTGATTTTGATGTTTTCAGCAAGGCAATACATAATGGAAAGATCCATTAGGCTTGCCTGGGTTCTTTTGGAAGAGCGAGGTAAAATAAAACGCCAAACCAACTGAAACAGCAGCTTATGAAATGGAGACAACTCCTTTTGATATAAAGATAAAGCATTCGAATGACCGTTAAAGAAGGCAAGAACTTTAGCATTATTGACTCCATTTATGTTTAACTTACCCCTTCCCTTAATCTCAAACCAGTCCCCAAGTTTCTTCTCAGTGATTGTAACAACTGACCCATTAACAAGCGACACACACACACCCTTTGTTATTGCAAACCCAGAACAAAATTCTTTCATCTCCTTTTCATAAAGACCCTCATCTATGCTAACAATTTTCAAACCACTTCTGAAATTTTAAAATTTTCAACAACTCATTCCATTTAGACTTTTTGCACCATGCAATGTCTACACAAAAACCAACAAGAAATTGTGAAGATTTTGTTTTCTTACCTTTTTTGTAGGTACAGCAAGTTCTTGTTTCTTGTTCGCTTTCAATTTCATGATCATCATCTTCCTTTTTCGGGGAGAGAGAAATTGGTGAAGAAGATGTCGTTTTTGACCCAGAAGAATCTGCGTCATTCTTGGAGGATTCTTGAGCACTTTCTTCTTCAGGAGATGGTGGTTTCTCTTTCGATAATTTTGCATGTGCATCAGAGTTTGAGTTTTGGAAAGACATGTTGACAAGAGATTTTGTGAGGTTAAAGATGAGAATTAGGAGAGAGAGAGAGAGAGTTGAGTTGATGTGTGAGAAATAGTGAACCGGTCAGTGATTTTGATGTGTTAGGTTTATAAAGTAATATGATGCCGTGTTGAAAAGAAGTGGAAGGATTGGTTTAATGAAGCGGTTTATGGGTTTTCGAAGGCAATTAATGAAGTTACTCCTCTTAACTCTAGATTAATTGAACGCTTAATTTTGGGCATAATTCAGAGTGATGTGTTTAATTTTTGGACGGAAGGTGTGAAAAGAAAAAGAAACAAGGAAATTTAAAAAAAAAATTTACTCTTGCATATGATAAAATTTTCGGTCCATAATATACAAACTACAAGCGTACCAAATAATTGTAAGGACACTAAGGGTAATATTCAGAGACATATGTGAGTCCTTATACTTGACCCTAGGTGTATAAAAATTAATTCATGAAGATTGCAGTACATACTTAGTAAGAAACAATTGGGGGAAACCATATCATGTGCACTTTTTAAACGATCTTTATCATTTCTAGTTGCAAGCGTATCTTTTCAAACCTGTCCCTAGATAGAGGTTTAGTCAATATGTCAGCTATTTGATTTTCAGTAGGACAGAAATCAACTTTGACTAACCCTTTTCTACATTGTCTTTTAGGAAATGATGTCTAATGTGTATAGTTGACTCTAGAGGATGAACTGGATCCTTCGAAATACAAATTGCACTAGTATTGTCACAAAATATAGGAACACACTTGAATTTTATGTCAAAGTCACATACCTGTTACAACACTTGAGAACAACATGCAGCAGCAGCCACGTATTCAGCTTCTGCTGTGGAAAGAGCAACGGTATTTTGTTTCTTTGAGCTCCAAGAAACCAAGCTTGATCCTAGGAACTGGACAATACCAGATGTGCTTTTGCGATTCACCAAGTCTCCAGCATAGTCAGCATCGGAATAGCTTACAAGATCAAAGATGTCACTTCGAGGATAGAACAAGCAAAGATCATCACTTCCTTTCAAATATCTAAGAATCCTTTTAACAGCTGTCAATGGGATTCCTTAGGATTTGATTGGAATCTTGCACATAAACCAACACTAAAGGATATATCAGGCCTACTTGCAGTTAGATAGAGTAAGGAACCAATCATACCTCTATAGAGTTTCTGATCTACGGACTTACCACTTTGATCCTCATCTAACCTTGTACCTGTTCCTATAGGAGTATGGTTTGTTTTTGCTTGATCCATTCCATATTTTTTCAATAACTCTTTTACGTATTTTTGTTGATGGATCATTGTTCCTCTTTCAGTTTGCTTGATTTGCAAACCAAGAAAGAAGTTTAATTCTCCCATCATACTCATTTCAAATTCACTACGCATTAACTCAGCAAATTCTTTACAAAGAGATTCGTTAGTTGCACCAAAAATTATATCATCCACATAAATCTGAACCACTAGGATGTCTGTTCCTTTGGATCGAAGGAACAGGGTCCTATCAACTTTGCCTCTTATAAAATCATTAGAAAGTAAGAATTTTGAAAGTCTTTCATACCATGATCTAGGAGCTTGCTTAAGCCCATAAAGAGCTTTATCTAGCTTATAGACATGTTTGGAAGATCCGGGTTTTCAAAACCAGGAGGTTGTTCCACATAGACGTCTTCAATCAAGTATCCATTTAAAAAGGCACATTTGACGTCCATCTGATACAACCTAAAACCCATGAATGGCAAAGGAATCAAAATTCTTATTGCTCTATTCTGCTACAGGGCAAAGGTTTCATCAAAATCAATACCTTCTTGTTGATTGTACCCTTTGGCTACGAGTCTGGCTTTGTTTCTTATGACTGTTCCATGCTCGTCTAGCTTGTTCCTGAAGACCCATTTTAGCCCAATTACCTTTTGAATCTTAGGCTTGGTCTCTAGGTGCCAGACCTTGTTCCTCTGGAACTCATTTAGTTCCTCTTGCATGGCGTTTATCCAGTCAGACTCCAGTAGGGCATCATTGTGATCTCGTGGTTCTGTCATAGACAAAAAGGCATGGAAAGCACAGAAATTTTTCAATTGGGATCTCGTTTGAGTTCCCTTTTCAATATCACTTACTATTAAATCCAATGGATGGGATTTTAAGTGTTTCCACGGTCTTGGTTCAATTCTTCTTGTCTCTGCTCCTCCAGTTTGAGGAGCTTCATTCGTCTCGTCTTCTGGATGAATTTCTGGTGCCTGTTCCTCCTGTATAACAGGATCAGGAACAACTATCTCTTCTTCGAAATATGCTTTTTGTCGTTACCTGCAGGTGTTAGTTCCTCATCAATGTTTACTGACTCCTCAATACGAGTCAGTCCTATTTCAAAGTCATTTTCATGACTTGGTTCCTGCAGAGAGTTAGTTTCATCGAAAATGACATGGATACTTTCCTCAACACACATTGTTCGTTTGTTGTAAACTCTATATGCCTTACTACTTAAGCATATCCAATAAAAACAGCCTCATCGCTTCTAGCATCAAACTTTCCTAAATTGTCTTTACCATTATTATGTACAAAGCATTTACAACCAAAGACTCTGAAGTATGAGACATTGGGTTTTCTTCCTTTAAGTAGCTCATAAGGGGTCTTTAAGATGATAGGTCTTAGCATGACTCTATTGATAATATAGCATGCCGTATTTAGGGATGGCAATAGGGAGGGTCTGGGTCAGGTCCACCTGGACCCAGACCCAGACGCGTTTATTTTTCACAGACCCAGACCCGCCCCAGATCCGTTAGGTCTAGATTTTTCAGACCCAGACCCAGACCCGCTGGGTCTAGCGGGTCCATGGGTCCTTACTGGGTCCTAAATGGGTCCTTCTTAGTTTTAAGTTTTCATCACATTTTTTAATATATGTAACTAAAAATTTTCGTCCTAATATATATAGGTTCTTGTATCCATGGTTAAAGCATTCTCTAAATAAAATTTTAAGAATTAACTCATAAAATATTAAAATGTTACAACTTATAAAGTTACATGTCTTAGTGGAGTTACAACACTAACGATTTCACAAAATCACAACTCATAAAATTTTAGAGTTTAGGTAAAAAAAAATTTCTAATATGTAAATGGGTCCGCGGGGCGGGTCTGGGTCTAGCATATGTGGACCCGGACCCAGACCCGACCCGCTCTCTTTGGGACCCAGACCCGACCCGGACCCATTGGGTCTAAAATTTCTGGACCCAGACCCTTATAAATGGGTCGGGTCCTAGCGGGTCTGGGTCGGGTCCACGACCCATTGCCATCCCTAGCCGTATTCACTGCTTCGGCACAGAAATTCTTCGGAAGATTGCTTGCTATTATCATCGTTCTTGCCATGTCCTCCAAAGTGCGATTCTTCCGTTCTACCACGCCATTTTGTTGTGGGGTTCTAGGAGCTGAGAAGTTGTGATCGAGACCTTCATGCCTGCAAAACTCATCAAATTTTGAGTTTTCAAACTCTCTACCATGATCAGAACGCAAGTGCTTAATCTTAAAACCACTTATTCTTTGAGTTTTTTAGCAAAGTTAACAAATTCGTCAAATGTTTCATCTTTGCTATGAAGAAAAATAACCCAAGTGTACCTTAAAAAATCATCAATTATTACAAGTACATATCTCTTACCAGATCGACTTTGGATTCGAACAGGGCCACACAAGTCCATATGAATCAATTCAAGGGGACTTTGTGAGCTTACCATTTTCTTTGACTTGAACGAGGATCTAACTTGTTTACCTTTTGCACAGGGTCCACAAACTTCATGGTTTGAGACTTTGATAGTTGGTAATCCAATCACCAAGTCCTTACCACTTAGCTTCTGGAGTAATGTCATGCTTGCATGACCACATCTTTTATGCCAAAGAAGTGGTTCATTATCAACGGCACTTAAACATGTTAGGTTGTTCCTAGGAACAAGGTTGAGATCAACAACATAGGTGTTTCCTTTCCTTGTTCCTTCTAGAATTTTGGTACCTGTTCCTGTATTGCTTACTATACAATGTTCATCAGTAAAATTTACACTGTTCCCTTTGTCGCAAAATTGAGAAATACTAAGCAGATTATGTTTTAAACCCTCGACCAAAAATACATTTCTATGGAATGTGACTTAGACTTTCCTACTTCCCGATTGCAACTATGTTACCAGTAAGATTGTCTCCAAAGGTCACAGTTCCTCCATCATAGGCTGAAAGCGAGAGGAATTTCTCTTTATCTCCTGTCATGTGTTTAGAACAACCGCTGTCGAGGTACCACAGGTTGTTCCCCCTCACTTTAGCCTGTCAAAGCAATCAGTCAGTGGTAGGAACCCATTTGACTTGGGTTCCTCTGTTGGGCTAATATTTCTCTTAGCTTTCCAGACTTGTTTGATTAAGTGGGTATTCATTTCAATATGTTCTTCTCTGGAGGAACAGTCAGACACTAAGTGTCCACTGTTCCCACAGTAAGAGCATATTCGGCTGCTTGGAAGATCAACATATTTTTTCATTTTGTTTTTCTTCTTGTGATTGAAACCTAGCCCACTTCTTCCTTCATTTTTATATTTTTGTATCCAACTTACTGGATCAGGAAGAGTTGTTCTTGAAGCTTCCGTTTTCTCTTTAAGTACAGATATTTACTCAAAACTTTTTCATGTTCGAATTTTAATTTTCGAACTCGGATCTTGTATTTATAGAGGAACTGGTTCCTTCAGGAACAAATAGTTTCAATTCAGCCATTTCCATATTCAAGAAGTAGTTTTCATTTTTAGCATTTTCAAAAGCTTCTCGAATACGTCGGTTTTCATCAAAACTTCAAAGAATCTTTCTCAATGTTTGCATTCACTGTTTTAAACCAATTTGAATGTCCTTTGGTGACTTAAGGCTTTTTCTAAATTTTCTTCTCTAACACAAGATGCCTTGTAGTCATCTAAGGTTTCCAAAAGTAGTTTTATTAGTTGATTCTTTGAAAGTTCTTTTAACTCTTCTTCTATAACATTTATGCGTACCTTGTTGTCTGGCAAGTCTTCTTCTTCGTCTGTTTTTGCCATGAGACAAAAGAGTGCTGTCTCCTCTTTTGGTTGTTCCTGCTCCTCGTCTGAGTCGGATTCTCCCCAGGCAGCTACCATGGCCCTTCTCATATCAACTTTTGAGAAAGGTTTTTGTTGTTCCTTTCCCTTCTCCTTGTATTGCCTTTGCCTTTTTCATTTTCCCAGAGAGGGCATTCTTTTATGAAGTGATCCGGACTTCCACACTTGTGAAAGCTTAACTTTCCAGGCTTTTTCAAGTTTTTCCCTTTGTAGTTCTTGTTAAAGAACTTTTTGAATCTTTTCACGATCAATGTTGCTTCTTCATCATCAGTATCTGAATCCTTCAGATCATCGGACTTGAGAGCCAAGGCCTTAGGTCTATTGAGTCAACTTCATGAGTTCCTAGATGGATTTCATGAGTTAACAAGGAACCGGAAAGTTGCTCGATATTGAATGTGGTGAAATCTTTAGTTTCAAGCAAGGCAGTGACCTTTGCCATCCATTTTTCATCCTGAGGAAGACTTCGTAGAACTTTACGTACTTGTTCCTCGGGGTGATGATCTTTCCTAGAGATTCAAGCTCATTTATGATGTTGGAGAATCTTGTGAGCATCTCTTGAACAGACTCCTTAGGTTTCATTTGAAATAGCTCATATTTGTGCATGAGCATGTCAATTTTCGATCGCTTGACTTCGCTTGTTCCTTCATGAGTAACTTGAAGAAGTTCCCACATTTGTTTGGCTGACTTGCATCCCATGATTCGATTCTGTTCGTGGGGACCAAGACCACAGTGAAGAATTTTCTTCGCCAAGTTGTTCATCTCCGTTTTGTCGAAGTCATATTTATCAAATTTGGAGAGAGGTTAGGGATGTCTTCACCTTTTTCATTTTTCTCTGTGACTTCGAAGTCACCAATCTCTATTACTCTCCAAACTTGATAGTTTTCGGCCTTGATGAAGATTTCCATAGATTCTTCCAGTATGGGTAATACTTGTCATAAAACATGGGTGGACGCTGAGTTGAGTAACCTTCTTCCAATTTTCTCCTGATGTGTTCATCGTTTCCAGGAACTAGCTCCTCAGTGTTAACTGATTTTGGAGGAACTAGGCTCTGATACCAATTGTTAGTCTTGGACGAACACTTAAGCAACTACAAGAGGGGGGTGAATTGTAGTTGGAGAGATTTTCAAACTTTTTGCGGAAATAAAAGAATGAATAATAAGAAGGAACTAATTGCGAATAAAGAAAGAACTAGGAACACGAGATTTTTACAAGGAAAACTTCCTAGGCCCAATAGGAAGAAAAACTTGACCACTAGGGATTTTGACTCAATTCTCTTTAATCACTTTTAGGCCAAAAGACTCTCTTTTGTACAACCTAAACTTGGACCAACTCTGTTCCTCTAGGAACTTGTTCCCAGTCAGCCTGTTCCCCTGAACAGTTGACTTCTCCCTTGACTTCACTCGAAGTCTTCTCTTTCTCTCTTCTCTTTCTCTTTCTCTTTTTCTCAAGAATGATTACAGATTTTGATTCTCTCAACCCAATCTATAATACATCAATGTCTAAGAAGAAGAAAAACGAGCAAACTTTCACTAAGAATATTACATAAAAATTCTGAAATTATTCTAAAGAGATCGTTACAAACATCTATTTGTAGAGACCTATTTACTTGATTTCTTCTCCACGAACTTCTCCATGTTCTTCTCCATGAACACACGTCCCCTTAGCCACTTCTCCATTTTGTCCGTTGTAATCTATCCGTTGGCAGTTTACTTTGTTGGGCTTCCACGATCTTCTCCATGATCTCAGCCACTTTCCATTATCACACGCCTTACATATAGTTAGGTTGTTGTGGTTCCTAAATTCTAGGAACTACCTCGACGTTCACTTTGTTGGCGCTGTTGCTTAGGTTAATGTTTGGCGGCTCCATATTTCTAGGAAAACATCAATGCTGCGCATACATTTCACTAAACAAGATATTATGTAATCTTCATATATTTCATTAGTTATCACCATAATATAAATCGGATAACACAAGTAAATAATAAATAATTTTAAACTTGATTAAATACTTAATCAAACCTTCATAAAATATTTACCATTTTTTGTGAACCTCAAGAACATTTATCCGTATTAAAACTAGACAAATAAATAATAATAAACAAAAACAAACTAGAGAACTAGAACTAAGACATAAACAAGTTACTTCTAACAAGGAACCTAAAAACCGAATTAAACTAATAAAATGTAAACATTAATTATATGTCATTATCAAAATAGTGAAATAACATCTTCACTCCCCGTGTAGGTGAGATCTTGAGAAACTCTTTATCTCCAACTTTAAATTCTAACTTCCTCCTTCTTAAGTCAGCATACTTCTTCTGACGATTTTGTGCCGCTTTCATCTTTTTCTGAACCATATTAATATGCTCCATTGTCTCTTGAATTAATTCAGGTCCAGTTGGTACTTGACAATTTAAGTCATCCCAGCATATCGGCATACGACACCTCCGACCGTATAGTGCTTCATAAGGAGCCATTCCAATGCTTGAATGATGGATGTTATTACATGAAAATTCAATTAGTTCTAAATGATCCTCCCAAGATCCTTTTGGAGTTCTATTACACAAGCTCATATCATGTCTTCTAATGTTTTAATTGTTCTTTTAATCCGTCCATCACTAGACGGATAAAATGTTGTGATCATATTTAGCCGTGTTCCAAATGCTTCTTGTAACTTCCCCCAAAAATGGAATAAAACGAGTAACCCTATCGGAGATTATAGTTCGCGGGGTACCATGCAATCGTATGATCTCTCGAATATATGCATCTGCCATCTGCTTCATCGTCCAAGTAGTCTTTATGGCAATAAATCTACCCGTCTTTGCCAGTCTGTCCACAATCACCCATATGGAATCTTTTGACTTTCTTGAGCGAGGCAATCCTACGATGAAATCCATTGATACAGAGTCCCACTTCCAATTAGGTATTGGTAATGGTTGTAGCATCCCTGCCATCTTCCCTCGATCGAAATGGATCTTCTGACATGTCAAACACTTTGCAACAAATCTCGAAGCATCTCGTTTAAGTCCCTTCCACCAAAATGTTTTCTTGAGGTCTTTTACAAGTTTATCTCTTCATGGGTGAATGGAATATGGGCTATTGTGAGATTCCCTTCAAATTTTATCGTTCAATTCACGGTCATCTGGAATACACCATCAATTATGAATCATAATACCCTTATTTTCATGAAGGTAAAAATCAGTAGATTCCCCATTTTCTATCTTACATCTTATGTCGCTTAGGAATGGGTCATGTTGTTATTTCTGTATAATTTCATCGAACAAAGTTGGTTGAATAGTCATCGCATTAAGGATACCTTGAGGCTCTCCTTTTTGTACAATGACCAAGTCTAATCTCCTCATCTCCTCATAAATTTCTTGTGGTACAGAAATGAGTCCATTCACCATTCTTCTAGGTATTCGACATAGAGCATCAACTACTCGATTGGCTTTTCCTGGATGATATTGGATGTCTATCTCATAGTCCTTGATCAATTCCAACCACCTTCGCTGTCGCATATTAAATTCCTTCTGTGTGAAGATATACTTTAAACTTTTATGATGAGTAAAGATTTTACATGGAACACCATATAGATAGTGTCTCCACAACTTTAAAGCAAATACAACAGCAGCTAACTCCAAGTCGTGCACAGGGTAGTTTCCCTCATGAGCTCTCGATTATCTAGAGGCATAAGCTATAACTTTCCCTTTGTCCATCAATACACACCCTAACCCTTCCTTTGATGCATCACTATATATCTCGTATTCCTCCTTATCAGTCGGCAGGGTTAACACCGGTGTGCTAGTTAACTTTCGCTTCAATTCTTGAAAAGCCTTCTCATATTTTTCCGACAATTGAAATTTCACATTTTTCCGCATCAGTTATGTAATAGGTAGGGAAATCCTTGAAAAGTTATCCACAAACTTCCTATAATACCCTGCTAAACCCATAAAACTCCGTACTTCTGAAATATTTGTTGGTACTGGCCATTCCACAATCGCCTTTATCTTCTCAGGATCAACCATCACTCCCTCTTTTGAAATTACATGCCCTAAGAATGATACTTCAGATAACCAAAAATTACACTTACTTAACTTAGCATATAACTTCTTTTCTCTCAGTACATTTAATACTATCCGTAAATGATCCTCGTGGTCTCTTTTATTCTTCGAATACACTAGTATATCATCAATAAAGACCACTACGAATTGATCTAAATAAGCCTTAAAATATCTCTGCATTAAATCCATAAATGCAGCTGGAGCATTGTCAACCCAAAAGGCATTACCACAAACTCATAATGACCATATCTTGTTCTAAGCCGTTTTAGAAATATCTTCATCAGCAATCCTCATTTGATGGTATCCTGATCTCAAATCTATCTTGGAGAAAACCTCAACACCTTTTAACTGGTCAAATAAATCATCTATTCTAGGAAGAGGATATCTATTCTTGACTTATTTTATTAATCTCCCTGTAATCTATACACAGTCTCATTGTTCCATCTTTCTTCTTAACGAATAAACAGGGGCTCCCCATGGAGATACACTTGGTCTAATGTATCCCTTCTGCAACAACTCCTCTAATTGTTTCTTTAATTCAACCATCTCTGCAGGGGCCATACGTATGGACTTCTGGAAATAGGCGTAGCTCCTGGCACTAAATCAGATTGAAAGTTCACTACACTGTTAGGGGTAATCCAGGTAATTCTTCCGGAAATACATCTGGGAATTCCTTCACTATCGGAATTTCTTCTACTTTTAAGGGACTTGTGGTTGTGTCAATTACATGGCACAAATAAGCATTTCTCCCTCTTCTTACCTCCTTAGCAATCTTCATCATGGAAACAATTTTCACTCTCGATTTCTTCATAACTCCTTGATATACGATTTTACCACCTTGTGGAGTTTTTAACTGGATCGTCTGTGCTTCACATTCAATTACAGCTTCATATTTACTAAGCCAGTCCATTCCCAAAATTACATCATAATACCCTAATTCAAATTGTACCAAATGGCCATCAACTCAGTACCCGCTATACTTATACAACATTCTTTACATAAATTCTCACACTTAACTCGTAAACCTCAGGAAGGTCTATTGCTAAGTCAATTTTTGACTGTTTTGGGGTTGGATTCAATCTTTTAAGCAACGAAGGGATTAAAGGAGTTGGATGCTCCAGAATCAAAAAGAACATATGCAGGTACATAATTCACAAGGAAAGTTCGGAGATTACATTACCTCCATCTTTAACAAGTTCAGCCTCCCCGTTCCATTGGCATCCAAATTATCGTTTCCGACAAACTCGGGTTGTGGCTCTCCTTCAATGCCCACGACATTCCAGCTACCTTCCCTGGATTCGCATACGATCCTTCTTGATTATTGCGATTAAAAGTCGATCCTCCTTGGTTCCCTTTTGCATTACTCATTCCGAATCTGCTAGGTCCAGTTTGTGTTCTTACATATCCAGCTTCCTTCATATTCTTCTTAGCCGTTTCGGGCAGTCTTTAGCAATTGCCCAGGTTTCTTGCATTAAAACATATAACTTTCCTTCACAATTCCTTCCAAAATGCATCCTTCCACATGAAAACATCCTCGATTTTTAGGTTAAGTATGTTGCTGAAAATTTCGCGCACATAAAACTGTTTGAACAACTCGACGCTTCTTACTTTTCTCTTCTTCCTCGCTCCTAACATTCCTTATTTTGCTTACTTATTTTTCTTTATCACTAATTATTTCTTTCTCCAATGCTCTATCATATAATTCTTGGAAATTGATACAATGTCCAACTCTCTTCTGATAAGTGAAATTCAATCCTTCGAAATACTGTCACCTTCGTTTCCCGACTTCACTAAGTCAGGTGCGAATCGAGATATCTCGCCAAACTTCGCCGTGTATTCCACTATCGTCATCTTACCCCTGACGTAAGGTAAGGATTTCACACTCCTTCTTAGTCTGAAGTGATGTAGGATAAAACCTTTCCCGTAATTTCTCAAGGAACTTATCCCAAGTAAAATCAGGTCGTTGAGCAATATTTTTCACAGTCTTCCACCACATATCTGCTTGTCCATCTAAATAGAATGATGCTAACTTCATCTTAATTGTGGACAATTCACCATATCCAGGAGTTTTTCATATAACCAATCCAATCCTCGAACTCTACTGGATCAAGTTCCCCATCATAAGTCCTAGGATTGTGTGATGCTAGCCTTTTGTAAAACTTCTCTTCATCATCTGCATCCTTATTTGTATGGTTATTCTCCAAAATGTTCAACAGTCGGGTATTCATTTTTTCTAACTGGTTAATTCTAGCCTCCATTTGGTGACTTGAGTCACCAGATCCTGATGATGAAGCACGACCTCTAGTTCCCACCATCCTAATTAAAGAGAATGAAATATGATTACCTTCCTACTTAATACATTAAGCACATAACATAAAAGCAAAGTACAGAACAACACATATGCACACCAAAATTTGCTCTTATGTAAAAGCATATAGTTTTAGCTTATACAACCATATCCGAGTCATCAATACTATTTACATTATTTAATACTACTATATTCTAACACATATATACGGCTCATAGGCCCAAAAGTTAGTACACCTATATACATCCTAACATCACATACCTAAAAAATGTCACCCTTACTATACCAACTATAATGTTACCCCAAAAAAAATCACCTTCACTTCAAGTTCTCTCCAATGATCTAATCTAGTTGAAAGGGATCTTGTACATAACCACTATCACTACTACTCCCTGACCCTGTTTTTTCTGGCTTGTAATCTGAATCATAACTTGAGATACTTTCATAAGAGATACCACTTTCATCCTTGATATCTTCATCTCCTTCTGTGTCCTGGTCTTGTATTACCTCATTTCCTATCTCGGCCTCTTCAATTTCCATCTCGGAATCCTCCTCATCAATTTCTTCACTATCAAAACTAATATACATATACTCGATTTCCTTACCTTTCTCAGGGTGATTAACTTCTTCAGTCCTACTTTTGGCTATCCTACTGGGACCTGCTTCATCCTCAAACCTCCTGTTTTTGGGAGGTACTTCCTTATTCTTGTTACCACCATCCACTTTAGCATTTTTCAATCCATTAGCTCTAATTCCTTGATTTTCCTAGTTTTATACTCTTCATATGTTATGATAGCTCCTTCTTTTCTTCCCTTACGATCCACTTCTTGAATCCTCCTATAAACTTCCTCGACTCTAACATTCCATTGTATAAGCTTCTTATCTATTGTGGCATAGTCAATTTCTGACCCCCTCAATTCTCTATCAGGAATATAATAGTCTAATATCTTCCAATATTCTTGCATAAGATCTCTCCATGGATAATTCAAAGGCAAGGTCTTTACTAATGTATAAGCTTGAACTTCAAGACGAGCATATGGGTTTCCTTTCTCGGCCCATGGCTTGATTATACTCCACAATTGCCTTCATGACATGCCTTGCACAAGCAGGTACATCCGTATAACACAAGCTACCAGAGAATAGAGTATCTGGTTCACGAATCCCTGGAATATCTTCACCTATGCTTTCAAGACTTTCTGTCCTCGTATCCTCGGAATCAGAAGTTTCAATCACTATTGGTTTCCCTTTACTTCCTGGATTCATCTACATGATAAAAACATATAGACATCATTTAACAATTAGTCTAACTCAAACTTCATAAAATAGTAATCACCTTAGGATAACATAGAATAGTCATTCTTATACATTCTAATGTCTTAATTTAGCTCGGATACCACTTATAACATCCCAAACCCCAACTAATCCTAATCAACATAGTTTAATCCCAACGGAAGCGTTATCAAGGTATGATTTGGACTATCACCATGACATTCTCAATTTATAAGGAAGAGAATATTGAAATTCCTCAAAAATCACTCTATATATTACTAAATGCATACAAAGTTGTTCTTATAGGAGCTCCTAGGTTACATACACCAAAATCTGATTAAAGTTCGATAGTATATCACTTGCATAACTATGTAAATATATGTATATAGAAGTCATTACTTAATTTACATTATGAAAAGTCTATTACAAAAGTAAACACCTTCATCATATACTATCCTCTTACCAACCTGCATCAAAATCAGACTCTACTACCCACCAAATGACAAGCCACAGAAATGACAAAACAATCAGCAAAGCTGAGTACATACTGTGTAATAGAAAATACAAGTTTAGGTGTATTTTGAAAAGAAACACATAGTTATAATAACATCTAATCATATTCAACTCAGTTACTATAGTTTCACAAAATCAAATCGTTTGGCATGAACGCGAATGGAGAGGGGCACCACGCAGTACCATCTGTCTCCAAACTAGTGAGGGTCATCACCCCACCTTTTATTGTTCTGCTTGTAAGACTTAACCGGACAAGTCCTATAACGCCAGGAATTCGCCCTACCTGGAAAGAAACAACTAGGGACTCTACCCGCCCTAACTCGGGTGCATGTTCATGCCTCACTTTCATATTTATAATATAAGATATGTAATGACTCATACTTTAATCCTCGATACTAAAAATTCTTAGCAAATCATCCTTGATACTCATAACTCTTATCAACTCTTTTCAATTACCCTTACTTTAATAGTTGAGAAGATTTAGGGTTTTCATACTTGCAACTAGTTTTAACATAATAATTTTGATTGGACTTAACCAATTATGTCTTAGAGACTTAAATAAAACTTAGACATACATTTTACCAAGAGATTACTAATTATCCATTACTACACAAGTCCATGTACTAAACACATTCCATTTAGAAGCATAATCGTAATGACTTAGTGTATAAGTGTTGTTTAGGTCCAATAAAACATCTCTAATGAACCTTACGATGATATATCCATGTTATATACTCAATATACACATAATAAAATATACATCATAAGTAAATTTTCATTTCATAAACATGTTGTACACTATAAAGAAACAATCACATAAATATAGGTATGGAAATCTCTAGGTGAAAACCAAACTAAGTGTATAACTTCACTAAAGATGCTGAACTCAACGAAACTTCTTAATTCAATTGATTATCTACTCCTAAAGATTCCCCTGAGTATATAGAATTCTAAAGATTAGTTTAAACAAGATTTTAGATATGAAAAACTAAGTTTAAACACAAGAGGTGTAATCTGTTGAACTTACAGCAACTTATGTGATCTTTCAGCAAGGTTTTTTATATGAGTTTAAGGTCTAAATATTGGAATCAAAGCTTGAACTACTTGGTATGCATGTCCAGAAGAGTTATGTGTAAATAAAAGTGGGTGTCCAAGATGAAGAAATAAAAGAAAAGAGACAAAAACCCATAATAGGCTTTTATAATCTGTTCAGGCTGTACCAAGGGAGGAGGGAAATGGGATTTGGGCAACGTCGGTTTGTGGGTATTTCTGGGCGGTTCTTTATTGAGGTGTTAGCCTTAGGTGTGTTAGCTTTCATGCATACAAAGGATTTTGAGATATCAACACTTAAGTAGCTGCTAATCAGCATTCTTTGAGTATACGTCTGATCAGCTATAATTTCAGCTGGCCAGTTTTTACTATGTAAGCAATGTACCCTATTGAGCCACGTAATTCTTGGGCATAAATGACCGTTTTAACCTTGAAACACCCCAAGCATGTCATATACCAAGTTTGGTTAGGTTATGAGCTCGGATTCAACCTCGAAAGGCTCTTTAACTGGAAGTTCATCGTTACCCGATAAAACAATCTCTATACGATTTTCACAATCTTAATGTTTAAGGCTCTCAAGGAATTTCTAACTTATCTATTGGTTTCTAAAGCCTTCTTAGCCAATAAGAATGGTAGATCTTACCCACTTTTGTCCTCGTATAGTATTGGAGAGTATTTTAATCTACTTTAAAGACTAAAACCAAATGAAACTTAGCATAACTGACAGTTTCAAGTAACTATCTTCCACCTAGAACCTTAGAACCATATAACCTTATATGATTAATCATATAACTCACGTAAAACATATAAGGTAACTAATTAAACAGAATATAATAAGAAGTACTTAGTTAGACTACTCTCTAGTTACTTTAATATAATCTCATGCTTTAACACATAATTAGGCTTTAGAGTTAGGGTTTTCTTGGGGCTATTACAGTACCCCCCCCCCCAGAGGAGGGAAAACCTCTTCTAGGTGAGGTCAGCCTCTTGGTGTTTATGGGTGATTATTCTTGTTGGACGTGTTAGCTGGTGGTGTTGGCCTTCATGCAGGCAAAGATCATCAAGAGATCGACACTTGAGCAACTGCAAAGAGGCATTCTTTTAGGATAGGTCTGAACCCAAGTGTCATAATAATTTACAGACAATTTCACAAAATAACTCGTTAGTCTTACCGGACGGATTAAACTAGTCGCTAAATGGATTAAGCTAGTCACTTAATTGGTTAGAGAATGCCATTATTGAATAGATTATGATAGTACTTGTGGAGATTTAACCTTACGGGACTTTCCCTTGGGCGTCGAGGAAGTAGATGAATCTGACCTTGCTAAATTGCACTTGGGTTCGTCTAATTTTATGTTAAAATTAGACCATCTATTCTAGTAATTTGTGAATAGTTGAAGTAACCACATGCATGTGCCAAGTGGAGGCATCCTATCGGTGCGTTGACAACCCAGTTTAGTTCCATCGGTTGCAATATGAAAAACGTTGGGCATCGAAACTTTGTTCCTTCCTTTCGGTAGCAACTAGCATGTAGCAACTATGTCGTTTAACACTAAAGTTTTTTTTCCAAAAAATAAATTGTGCTAGCTTTTTTTTGACACATTGTGAGACATTACTCGTGGATGGCATGCATCCAACGCTTCATTGGTCTAGTAGCTAGAACCAATCGATTGCAAGAGTTAGTTGTCCCAATGGTAAAACCAAATAAAACTAAGTTTTTATTTTCCTAGATCAAGTAAGAGCAACCCATTATAGATGCTCTTAAGGAGTTTTTATTAGGGACCAATATATGGTTGAATCTTCAAAGTTGAAACGGTTAATGGGCAAGTGAATAGATATCAATTTTCTGCATATGACTTATGAGTTTATGTGATATATGTAGACGTACTAAATATGGAATGAATTTTTTTCATTCACATTTCCATATGTACAACTATACAAGTTGATGTGTGGTCTCAAAACGGTGAGTTTGAAATAAAAGAGATAATGACGAGTTTAAAATCTTTTATTTCACTTTTTTGTACCATTATGCATCATGTAATATTATTGGTGCACATCATTAGATTAAAATAAGTTTTTATTTTAAAATAATATATATTGTAGAGAATAGTTCACATCAACTAATAAGATTGAATAACATGAATAATCACTAGTGGAAAAACACATGAAGGGCTGCGCAAAAAAAAGGCCCTTAGGGCTGCGTATTCTGACAACAGCCCTTTCCATAGCAGCCCTTCACTTTAAACTGCAGCCCTTCACAATGAAGGGATGCGTTTTGCCACAAAAACGCAGCCCTTTCGACCCATAAAAAAAAATTCCACTCAGCAATCCATCATTAGCCTCTTAGGGTTGTGATAATTTATACATTCATCAGTAATGGTCATAACAATTAATTGAACGTGACCTTATGCAGCATGTTTCTGACTGTATAATTAAGGCCAAATTAATCACTTCCGGTTCTATATTTTGAATGACTTTTTTTTTTGAGATTTTTTAACATTAGAAATTTATAGATCTAAAAACGAAAAAATTAACGAAAATGAACCAAAATGGAAATTAAGGGACAGAAAATGAAAAAAAGGAATGAAAATGAAAAAAAACAAATCAAACACACAAATTCACAGAAATACATAATACTCAAACCAAAATGAAAATTAAACTCAAAAATTACAAACACACAAATTCAGAATGACAGAAAATGAAAAAAAAAGGAACAAAAACGAAACTGAAAATTAAACAAAACTCAAACTCAAACCTAGGTTTAAAAAACAATCAAAAATTACTGTCTCAAACTCAAACCGTTGTTGTTGGTGCTGTTGGTGTTGTTGGTGTTGTTGGTGTTGCGTGTTCTCTCAATAAACACGAAATACCAACCGATTAACGAAAATTCTAGCTCTTAAAAATTACAAAATCAACATTTCATCTCAAATTTGATAAATCGCAAAAAATAAACAAAAATTCCAGATCTGAAAAACAAAATCCATCCGACCTATACTTCAAGCGCTGACGATGAACCTACACTTAGGGTTTCCAAGATCCGGAAGATTTCCTTTCGAATCCGCCAACGTCAACCCTAACTGAATAATCTTCAAAGCGTCGACGTTTTGCTTCAGCAGAGAGTAATGAGCCGCCGGAGAAATTCGTTTGGTGTTGCCGGAAAAGTACGTAGGAGGATGGGCCATGAAGGTGCGGAAAAAGGCGAGAGAATCCAGATCTTCGACGTTTTTAGGGTTCTTGAATTCGAAAACTAGAGGAGGAGAGGAGGAGATAAGAGGAGAAAGGCGTTCGAAGGCTGAAGATGGGCGTGAAGATGAGAGGAGAAAGGTGTTCGAAGGTTGAAGATGAGAGGAGGTAGAGAGAAGACAAACGTGAGGATGAGAGGAGAGAGAGAAGACACTCAAGGCAGGCGTGAAATGAGGAGGGAGAGGAGAGAGGTCAATCTCAAATAACAAACCCTAAAGCTTTGCAATTTCAAATTAAAGTCATTTTTTTAAAAAAAAAAGCCCATAAAGGGCTGCGTTTTTAAAAAACCGCAACCCTATTTTACAGTAAGAAGGGTTGGGTTTTTTTTTACAAGCGCAACCCTTTTCAAAAGGGTTGCGCTTTTCCTCAAAAACGCATCCCTACATGTAAGAAGGGCTGCGTTTTTTTAAAACCGCAGCCCTACAAGAAAGAAGGGTTGCGTTTTGAAGAATACGCAGCCTTTCCAGCGCATCCCATTCTTTTTTCCCCTAGTGAATGGTATAAATAAGTGGGTCATAAAAAAAAATTCCAAAAATGACAAGCTTGGAGATTTTTGTCAATTGCTTTGACACATAGGTAAATACTTCATGTGTTTTAAAATAATAGAAATATCACAACATTTACTAACATACTACATTTGGACACTTACACCTAAAAGTACAGATTGTATACTTGCTATATTTTTGCTAATAGCTCTAAGCTTGATAAAGGAGAGCATACCATGATGTCATTCATCAGTGACGGATCTTGAAACTTTTGTTACTAGGGGCCGAAAAAACGTCAGAGTACTATATTTTTTTTAAAAAAACTAAAACTATAATGCAAAACTTGAACTATTAATATTTGAGGTTTTTTTTAGTAAATATTATAAAAAATTTGATATACTGAATGTATATATGGAGACGAATCTAACAAGACCCCATATGATTATATTTTTCCTTATGTAAACATCATAATATATCAAGGATGGTGGGTGAGTAGTGTAAAAAAAAAATTCAATTATTGCAAAGGAAAAAGAACGAGGAAGTACTACATAAAAATTTCAAATAAACTAAGCTATCAATTAATTTTTATACATGGTATGTAATACTACTAAGTACCTATACTTGTCAACTTTCCGTATGAGTTATTAAATTAATATTATGCAATTTTTCATTCTAAGTTAGACACAAATATGAGGATATAACTTTTTTATTTATATATGATGTTTAATTAATATTTAAATAATTTTCAACTTTACAACAAGATAAAATAAAATAAAAAGAAAAAAATTTCAGAACTTTAATACCACAAGGTATACACATGTAGTACAAGACAAATTGGATAGAGATAGAAAAAAAAATGAAATGGGAAACAAAGCCCTTAAAAAACTTTTTTTTTTTAAAAAAAAGTAAAAGGCCCCAGGCCTCTAGCTCAGAACAGCACATCATAAATTCAAAAGTCCTTTCCCACAATCTGTGGGTCCCGTGTCCCGAATTTATTTTCCCCCCTTCAAAGAATCAAGGCCCAACTAAAGAATAAAGACCATAGACAATAAATTACTACTGTTTTGGGCTGTTTTTTTGATAATATGATAGCAAGCTGTGTTAAAATTTTCTTCCAAAATCTTTTAGGGTGCCATTCATGCCATTGCATATTCATGAGAATATGGAATATCGAACTTTGAAAGTTGCGTGGCAAACTTTGCAAGTCAAAGGTGAAAAGTCATAGCCGACAAGCCGCTTCTACGCTATGTATGCTATAACCACAAAAATGATCCCCTAACAACCTCTCGACTTTTACAAAACGAAGACTAAGTTTTGGGGTGATATCTTAAACATTTCAAGCTCTGTTTCTTTCAAGCTTTACTGCTCCTTTTCATGGGTTATGTGAACACCATTGTGCTCTTCCTCGCTTGGTTTCGAGTCATTGAGTTTAGTACAATTCGAGGTGATATTACTAGTACTCATTTTCTAATAGACCCAGAAACATTAGAGTCTAGTGCAGCCATATTCAAGTTTGGTTTTTTCAGCCCCATTAACTCGACAAATCGCTATGTTGGAATCTGGTATAATAAGGAGCTTGCTGATAACAACTTAGAAGTGGTATGGGTAGCCAACAAGGAAAACCCACTTAATGATTCTTCTGGGCTGATCAAGATATCAGAGGATGGAAATCTTCAACTCTTGGATGGAAAAAACAAGAGCATTTGGTCATCAAACATAACAGCTAATAATGAGGTAAATGTTGCTCGCATTTTAGATACAGGAAACCTTGTTCTACAATCAAATGCCAGTGGGAATGTCATGTGGCAGAGTTTTGACCATCCTACAGACTCGTTGTTGTTACATATGGTTCTAAAATCTGATGGGAATACAAGTGTGAACCCTATGCTTGCATCCTGGAATAGTCCTTCAAATCTATCAAATGGACACTTTACTGCTGGCATCTACCGTCGCAGCCTTTCTGAATTTTTTATCTGGGATGGTGATCGCCCTTCTTGGCGTTCTGGACCTTGGGATGGTCGTATGTTTATGGGTGTTAAGGCTATGTTCTATTCTGCACAGGATGCTGGATTCAGTCTTCAAAATGACAATGAAGGCACAATTAGGCTTTCATATTCTTCGGCGAGCCAAAGAGTTACTGAACACTATGTATTGACTTATGACGGTATGCTGATAAGAAAAGATTGGGAAGATGATGAAGGGGACTGGACAGTACAATGGCAGTCCCTACAATATGAGTGTGATCGTCATGGAAAGTGCGGAGAATTCGGGAGTTGCAACTCAAATATGTCACCAATTTGTAGTTGCTTGAGGGGGTTTGAACCAAGGAATAACCAAGAATGGAGTGCGGGGAATTGGACTAACGGGTGTGTCCGGAGAACACCTTTGCAGTGTGAGGTTATCGGAGGGAAAGAAAATGGATTTTTGCGAATAAGTAATGTGAAAGTACCAGATAATGCCGCATGGTCTGATTCAGATGATGAAGAGGATTGCAGCAAACAATGCCTAGGAAATTGTTCCTGCTTGGCATATGCTTATAATTTAGGTTTTGGGTGCATGATCTGGAGTGGAAGCTTGATTGACATACAGGACTTTTCCCCTGTTGGTGTTGATGTTATGATTCGGCTGGCTCATTCAGAACTAGGTGATCGTCTTAAAAGGCATTCTCATTTCTCAGCTTCTCGCTTTTTTTTTTTTTTTTGGCATGTAATACTTGCTTTTAGCTGATTTATGGATTGCTTGGTTATTTAATTCTGTTAGTTATTTAACATAAGTGGAATGTCAATCATTCAATGAGTTTAAGATTGATAATGTGTGTCAATGTGTGTTATATTAGCAGGTGAAACTAGTAAATGGAAAGTAATTACTGCAGTTATAGTGATTATCGGTACAGCTGTCTTAGTGGTCTTTCTGTACGGTCTATGGAGGTGGTTACATCGACTATATGGTAAAATCTTTTGTCATTGTTTCAAATATTTGGTTAGTTTACCAATTTTTTATAGAAACATTAACATGATTAATCTGTAGCAGGCAAGACAGCTGCAAACAAGGGAGCAAATTGGCGTAATAACATAGCTGGTGCTAGGTTAAGTAATGCTGAATTCCAAGATTTACCATTGTTGACGTTTGAAAATTTGGTAATTGCGACGGATAACTTTTCAGAAAGCAAAAGCTAGGACAGGGTGGTTTTGGTCCTGTATACAAGGTGAAGTAATGGCTTTTACTAAAGTAGAGTTAGGTGACTAATATACATGTCAAGGATATGTTTCTTAAAACAATATGACCTTTTGTAGGGAAAATTGGAAGATGGACAAGAAGTAGCTGTAAAAAGACTCTCAAGAGGATCAGGACAAGGTCTACAAGAATTTATGAACGAAGTGGTTATGATCTCGAAACTTCAAAATAGAAATCTCGTGAGACTGTTGGGCTGCTGCATAGAAGGAGAAGAGAAATTGTTGGTGTACGAATACATGCCAAATAAGAGCTTGGATGCACTCCTCTTCGGTTAGCACCATAACTTATGATTTATGAGACTCTTGTGATGATTATTCAATAATTTAATTTGTGATTTTTAAAACGTGATGCATTTAATGTTCTAATGTTGTTTAATGTGTGTATTTTTACTCAGCTCTCTCTGATAGGGAACATTTGGACTGGAAGAAGCGCTTCAATATAATCAAAGCAATAAGTAGAGGTCTCCTTTACCTTCATAGAGATTCTAGATTAAGGATTATCCATAGAGATCTTAAAGCAAGCAACATTTTGTTGGATAACAATCTCAATCCAAAGATATCAGACTTTGGCATGGCGAGAATATTCGGAGGCAACCAAGACCAAGGTGACACCAAAAGGATTGTCGGCACATAGTGAGTTACTGCTCATACATATATTACCAATAAATGCTCTTTTAAATTTTAGCTAAGCATAGAACTAATGCTTGAACACTTTGTGCTGCTTAAAATGCAGTGGTTATATGGCTCCAGAGTATGCAATGGAAGGTCGGTTTTCAGAAAAGTCAGATGTGTTCAGCTTTGGGGTGCTGCTACTAGAGATTGTAAGTGGAAGAAGGAACAGTAGCTTCAAGGATGAGGAGTCTTTAAGCCTCATAGGACATGTAAGATATTATCCTATTAGGCTATTATTTCCACATGTAATAGGTCTGTTCATGTACGATAATGTTGTATAGACATAATGGTTGGCAGATGGTATGACATGGTTTTATATAATTATGTGCATTTACTTTGTTTCGCTTTGATTCTGTGCATAAAATTGTGTATTTACTATTTGATTTCATCGTTTCTACGGTTTCAGGCATGGAACTTGTGGAATGAGGACAACATTTTGTCATTGATTGATCCAGCGATTTTTGACTCTGCCACCCAAGCAGAGATTTTGAGGTGCATTCATGTAGGACTATTGTCCCTGCAAGAATTTCCTGAAGATAGACCAAGCATTACCACGGTTGTTTCCATGATAGAGAGTGAAGTTACAGATCTTCCTCGTCCAACACAACCTGGGTTCACACAAAGGAGAATTGCTTCTTTGAATGGAACGCAACAAAATGGTCTTGATTGTTATTCTGTTAATGGTGTTTCAATTACTTCTTTAGGTGGTCGATGACAACAGTTTCGGGCAGAGAGCTGCAATCAGTTGTATATATTCTGATCAGTGATCAGTGATTACATTTTCGGAGAACTGTGATCAGCTATAAGTAATTATGTCACCATTTTTGTATATAAAAATATTGTCAAAGATAAAGTATTATTTGAAGTTTACCTATCTTGTTTGTTGTTAGCTTCTAGCTTTATGTTGCTTTTTCAAAAGAAATTGAACGACTATTCGCCAAAAGAATAAAAAAAAACGTAGTATCTTAAGCATATGCAGAAAGTCGGACCTTTGTTTTGTAGCATAAAACAAACTAGTGTATATGCACTTGATGGGTGCTTAAATTTTCATACACATGAACTGTTGATGAAGTTTATAAAATATGGTTTGATAGTCTGATACCTTCAGGCCAAGCACCTCATGTACTGCAAAGAAACAGAGTATGTGAATACTACTTCCAGCCATGCGAAAAACACATTCATGTACATACTACAGTCAAAAAAGTCATTTGGCTTTCAAGAACCAAAGATATCTACCTCAACAACAGTTCTTGATTTACATTTACCCTGTCCTAGAAACTGCTAGATTACGGAATAGAGGTAACTACTAAGTAATAAACTAAGGCAAAATCTAAGACTACTAAGAGGACCAATACAAAGAGAGAAGAGGTATGCCAATCCCCGTGGCTGATATGCCCACTGCATGAGCCTCTAGTGTTATGGGTCCAGCCCATCTTGCAATATCTTTATTGCTTTTTGGGTCACATGTATTGTGGGCTTTTATGATGGACATATTATGTCTTATTTTTTGGGTCCATTTTGACATGGTTTTTTTAGTGGCTTCTAAGACAAGCTTGTAGAGGCTTTTGCTGAAAACACTTAGTGGGTAAAAAGAGGGCAGCAACTTTTCAGATTAGAGACACACACAAAAGAGAGGAAACTAGAGAGTTCCAAGGGTGTTGTTCTGCTCGTTTTTCTTCAGCACACTCCTAGTGTTTTGGTTGCCGGTGAAGATCCCACCGTTAGATTTTGTTGAAATATTGTCAGCTTGTTGGGAAGACACGGGGCTACATTCTGACCGTTCGGATTGTCAATTCAAGCTCCGGGTCATCGGGAATTGCCTCTGGAAAAAGAACTGTTGTTTTGGTGATATTCTTTCACTTTATTGTTATTCTTTGATCTCTTATTGTTCTTGGTGATTGTTGGTGGGTGTATGAACCTTTATTGACTGATTTGGGTTCTTTTTCTCTCAATTTATCAATAAGATAAGTATAGGGTGGACTCCTTAAACGGTCCCGTGGTTTTATCCTTTACATCGAAGGGGTTTTCCACGTATAATTCGTGTGTGTTGTTTGTTATTATTTCTTCCGGTTATCGTTGCATTTCGTTACTGTTTTATTGCTGATTATATATTGCAATATTGTTGGTTATCTTGGTGAATTGGTTGCTTGACAAATTTTGGGTTCATTGGATTCAATTATTGGTTAATTGTCTTGTGTGTGACATTGTGGGTGTCCTTGTGACCCCCATTCCAATCCTTACAACTGGGTATCAGAGCCGGATATTAAATTTGACCATTGTTATGGAGTCTGCTGGTGGTAGTGGAGGTAATTCAATGGTTAAATTGACATCAACCAATTATTCCATCCGAAGACCTATGATGGAGGACTTGTTATATTACAAGGACTTGTATGACCCAATTGAAACTGTCACCAACTCTGATGGTAGTGTTTCTAAACCATCTAAACCAGATAAAATGGAAGAAAAAGATTGGGTAAAGTTGAAAAGAAATACTTTGGGGACTATTAGGTAATGGGTTGACATTAGCATATTCAACCATGTGTGACAAGAGTCCGACCCTTATGATTTGTGGAAGAAGTTGGAAGGTCTTTATGAAAGGAAAACTGCTCATAACAAAGCTTCATTGATTAAAAGACTTGTTAATTTAAAACTGAAAGGTGGAAAGTCTGTTTCTGAGCATCTTAGTGACTTCCAGGATATTATTAACAAGTTGACTACTATGAAGATTGTTCTTGATGATGAGTTGCAGGCTTTGTTCTTGTTGAGTTCTTTGCCAGATAGTTGGGAGACCTTGGTTGTGACTATTAGTAACTCTGCTCCTGATGGTGTTTTATCTTTGGATGTGATTAAAGAAAGCATGTTTAATGAAGAGATCAGAAGTAAGGAGATGGGAGTTGACAATTCACATGCTCTTGTTATGGAGAACAGAGGAAGAAGCAAGAGTCAGGGTCCCAACGGCTATGGTAACTCAAGGAGTCGGTCCAAATCCAGTGATGGCAGAAATGTGGCTACATGTCATTACTGCAAGAAGCCCGGACATATCAAGAAATATTGTTTCCGCTTGAAAAGAGAACAAAGGAAGAAGCATGATTCACAAAAGGAGGGAGATGATAAAAATACTGCAGCAACCGCTGCTAAGAGCAGTGATGATGAGGTCACTTTGATTTGTGCAACTAGTGAGTGTCATCATGTAGAAAGTTCAGATACACAGTGGCTTGTAGATTCAGGTGCTTCATACCATTGTGTTCCCAAAAGGGAGTATTTCATAAACTATTAATCTGGTGATTTTGGTAGTGTGAAGATGGGGAACAAGAGCTCAGCTAACATTGTTGGGCTATGATATTCGTGTGAAGACTAGTGTTGGGTGCATGCTTACATTGAAGAATATGCGCCATATTCCTGATATACACCTTAACTTGTTGTCTGCTAATATTCTTGATCAAGAAGGATTCAAACACACTTTTGGTAATGGCAAATGGAAATTGTCCAAGGGTTCTATGACAGTTGCACGAGGCGAGTTGTGTTGCTCTTTGTACAAAACATATTTGAGTGTATGTTGTGGTGAGCTCATTGCAGTAGAAGAGAAGAATTCTCCTAACTTGTGGCATCGCAGATTGGGACACATGAGTGACAAGGGTTTAAAGTGTCTAGTAGGTAAAACTCTCATTCCTGTTATACTACAATTGCACTTGACCCTTGTGATCATTATTTGGCAGGCAAGCAACATAGAGCTTCGTTTTCAAGGAAATCTACTAGGAGGCAAGCGAAGCTTGAGCTTGTTCACTCTAATGCTTGTGGTCCCATTGAAGTGGAGTCTAATGGTGGCAGCAGATACTTTGTCACTTTCATTGATGATGCTATTAGGAAAAATTGGGTCTACATGTTGAAGACTAAGAGCAAAGTGTTTGAAACATTCCAGAAATTTCATGCTATGGTGGAGAGGGAGACGGAAAGAAAATTGAAGTGTCTTCGTTCTGACAATGGGGGTGAGTATACTTCACATGAGTTTAAGAATTATTGTTCATGGCATGGTATTCGACATGTGAAGACTGTTCCTGGCACTCCTCAACATAATGGTGTTGCAGAGAGGATGAACAGAACCATTGTGGAGAAAGTGAGGTGTATGTTAAAGATGTGTGATCTACCAAAGTCATTTTGGGCAGAAGCAGTGCAAACTGCAGTTTATCTGATCAATTGTTCTCCATCTATTCCTTTGGGCCTCGACATTCCCGAGAGAGCATGAAAGGGATGCGATCCCACATATTCACATCTTTGAGTCTTTGAATGCAAGGCATACATGCATGTGTCGAAAGAACATAGATCGAAGCTTGATTCTAAAACTACTCCATGTGTGTTTGTTGGCTATGGTGATGAAGAGTATGGGTTTAGGCTCTATGATCCCGAGAAACAGAAGGTAGTGAGAAGCAGAGACGTGGTATTCTTTGAGCACGAAAAGGGTGCAGATCTTCTGAGTCCAAGGTATCGCACTAACTCAGATTCATTTGTTGATACTACTGATGATTCTTCTGTTCCTATTTCTATTTCTGTTGAACAACCAACACATGAGAATATTGAAGAAACACATGATGGTAATGATATGGATGCAAAGGCACTTGTTAATCATGAGCCTATTGACTTGACCATGGAAACTTTAGGGTTTCAAATCAAGAACAAGAACCAAGTCTTAGCTTGTGTGCTAACATGGTACCTAGAGAATGGCGTGGAAAGGAGTGAAGAGGAGTCCTAGTCTTATTAGGATTACTCCTAGCTTGCTACATAGAATCCTAGTTCTATTAGGATTGCTATGTTTATCTTTATGTTTTATGTTTTAAAGTTGTTAAAAAGATAAACATGTGACTTGTACATGTTATCTTTAGGAGTCTAATTAGGAGTCTAAAGTAAAGTAGGAGTAGGATAAGTTTATGTTTTCCTAGTTAAAGTAGGATAAGTTGTACCCTATATAAGGGAGTTGATTTTCGTTCAATAAAGTAGAGTTGTTTTAGTTATTTTCGATCTTCTTTAATTGTTTGCTTGTATGCTTACAATTGAAAAACCATTAATTATTCTTCAGGAGTGTTGAATACTTAGTGTTAAACATCTTAATTCCAGGAGTGGTTTAAGAGTGTTTAAGAGTCTCTATTCAAGGTTCAGGAGTGTTCTTGAATAAATTCATATCCTTGTTCGAGTACTTTGAGTGTTTGTTCGAAATTCTTGAAGGTCATAACTTGATTATTAGACTTCTTAGGTTAATAATCATATCAAGTGGTATCAAGAGCTAAGGTTTCATCCATTAAAAGTCCGTAATTTTTCGAATAGGGGGTGTATTAGATCTTCAAGAAAGTCTTAAAGATCCAATCTTTTTTTCAAGATTCTTGATTTTTCATAAAGTTTCATCAAAGTACTACAATATTATATTGATTGGTGAAAGAAAAACATCCAAGATCCATAAAAACATCCAAGATTGCATCAAGATCCAATCTTTAGGATCAAGAAAGGTGTAGGGAGTACTTGGAGACAACTTAACTATGTCGTCCGAGGTAGATAACTTAGTTAAGGCTATGAATGAGTTAATTAGCCATTCAAAGAAGGTAGATGCACGCCTAGATGCTATGGCAGACATCATCACCAAGAAGGATGCACGCCTAGATGCTATGGCAGACATCATCACCAAGAGACTCAATCCCAATAGTGTGTCATACATAGGCGCACACTCGGAGGATGAAGGGGATGAAGTTGATTCACGCCCACCAAAGAACACTTATCCAGATGATAAAGGATTGAAACTTGAGGATTACACTGGTGAAGGCAAGCCTGAGGACTTGTTGAGTGGATTCGACAACTAGAGAAGGTAAGTGAGTATAGGGGCTTTGATGATCGAAAAAATTCAAAGTTGCTGCATAAGATCATGAAATATGCTGGGATTTGGCTTGAAGGATTGCACGCACAAAGAGCCAAGAAAAACAAACCAAGCTATGTAGTTGGGAGAAGTTAAAGGGAAGCTTAAAGATAAGTTTTTGCCGATGATTATGAACAAAGGCAATTCATAAGGCTTACATCCATAAGCCAAGGTAGCCTAAGTGTACATGAATACACTATGGAGTTTGAAAAGCTAGGCCTCATATGTGATATAGTGGAGAAAGATAAGCACAAAACAGCAAGGTACATTAAAGGGTTGAATAGAAGCATAGCTAAGAGAGTTGAAGTTTCTTCCTACCATACTTTCGAGGATGTGACTAAGCTAGCTATGAAGTTTGAAGAGCATGACAAAGAGGAGAAACCTAAGGGCGCCTACACACCTAGGTATGATCCTAACACAAAAGGGAAGGCTACTACTTCCTACACAAAGTGGTCCGACAACACTAAACCTAGTTTCACACCTAAGGAAGACACTCCTATGGAGAAAACTAAGGTGGCCGTACCTAAGGAGAAGTTTGAGGAATTGAGAAAATGTTTCAAGTGTCAAGGAAGGGGGCACATAGCAAGCAATTGTCTTACCATGAAAGCTCTTACCATGAGGCAATACTTAGACTTGCAAAAAGAAGAAGAGAGGTATGAATTCATCCCTGAAGAGGAGCAAAGCATGGGGGAAGATGATGAAGAAGAGGATGCTTTTGCAGAAGATGATTCAAGGCTTCTTGGAGTGATTAGGCGCACCTTACATGTGGATCACACACCTAACATGGCACAAAGGGAGAATCTTTTCCATACTAGATGCAAGGTAGGTGAGTATAATTGTAATGTAATAATAGATAGTGGTTCTTGCACTAAGTTATTGCAGCTGAAGTGGTGTCTAAACTCAATCTAATCACAAGGGCACACCCTAAACCCTACAAGTTGAGTTGGTTAGATGATAGCACTGGCATGAGAGTGAAGAAACAAGCCTTATTTCATCTCTATTGGAAGCTACAAGGATGAGTTATGGTGTGATATCTTACCTATGAGTGCATGCCATCTTCTACTTGGAAGACCATGGCAATTTGATAGGAAGGTTATTCATGAAGGGGACACCAATGTTATTCTGTATTGGTTGGTTCAAAAAGGGTTAGATTACATCCTCTAAACCCTACTCAAGTGGCGCCTAAACAACACCTAAGACCCAAGTTACTTTCTAAATGCAAAAGAGTTCGAACATGAGGTAGAAAAAGGAGGTTGTGCTTATGCTTTGGTTGTGAAGCAAGTGAATACAAGTGTTAAGGTACATAACAATGATCACTTAGAAACTTTGATGCATGAGTTCAAAGATGTGTTTCCAGACGAGTTACCACAAGGCCTTCCACCTTTAAGGGGAAGAACATGCATTGATCTTGTTCCTGGCGCACCATTACCTAACAAACCTGCTTATAGATGTGATCCAGTGGCTTCTAAGGAGTTGCAACGCAAATAGAAGAGTAATTGAAGAGGTTATGTAAGGGAAAGATGAGTCCATGTGCTGTGCCAGCTTTTTAGTTCCTAAGAAAGATGGAACATGGAGGATGTGCATAGATAGTAGAGCAGTAAACAACATAACAGTGAAGTATAGGTTTCCTATGCCTAGATTGGAGGATATGTTGGATGAATTACATGGTGCTTCAATCTTTTCTAAGATTGATCTTCGAAGTGGTTATCATCAAATGAGGATTAGGGAAGGAGATGAGTGGAAAACAGCTTTCAAGACAAGCAAGGGTTGTATGAGTGGATGGTCATCCCTTTGGCTTATGCAATGCCCTAGTTCCTTTATGAGGCTAATGAATGAGGTACTTCGTCCTTTCCTTAATAAATTTGTAGTTGTTTATTTGGATGATATACTAATCTATAGCAAGATGTGGAAGAACATTGGCTCACTTTGCGCAACTATTCATCAAATTAAGAGAACAAAAGCTTTATGGAAAACTAGAGAAGTGTGAGTTTCTTGTAAACAAGGTGGCGTTTTTAGGGTATATTGTGTCACAAGAAGGAGTACATGTTGATCCTGATAAGTAAAGCAATTTCAACATGGATAGCACCTAAGAATGTCTTGAATGTCGTAGCTTTCATGGTTTGGCATCCTTTTATAGAAGGTTCATTCGGAACTTCTCTTCTATCATGGTACCTATCACAGAATTGATGAAGAAAGGAGAGTTTACATGGACTTCTTTAGCATAACAAGCATTTGATGATATAAAAGGTAAGTTATGTTGTGCACCTGTTTTAGCTTTACCTGATTTCCATAAACTCTTTGAAGTGGAATGTGATGCAAGTGGAGTAGGAATTGGAGCTGTTCTATTACAAGAGAAAAGGCCAATTTCATACTTTAGTGAGAAATTGAGTGGAGCTAAACTCAATTATTCTAACTATGATAGAGATTTTATGCCATTGTTCGTGCATTAGATCATTGGTCACATTATCTTAGACCCAAACCATGCATACTTTATTCTGATCACGAAGCATTAAAGTACATTCATAGACAACAAAAACTCAATCATAGACATGCTAAGTGGGTGGAGTTTCTCCAATCATTTACATTCTCTTCAAGGTATAAAGAGGGTAAGACAAACATAGTAGCAGATGCATTGTCTAGGCGTTCCTATTTGTTGTCTATTGTGGATGCACAAGTCCTAGGGTTCG
This sequence comes from Beta vulgaris subsp. vulgaris, assembly GCF_026745355.1. NCBI lineage: Eukaryota > Viridiplantae > Streptophyta > Magnoliopsida > Caryophyllales > Amaranthaceae > Beta > Beta vulgaris. Next base: position 35,777,968 of record NC_079204.1, read on the forward strand.
AGCATTTAAAGGAGCTATACAATGAAGATGTGGATTTCAAAGACAAAATGGTTCGACAAGATGGTTCTTATGTATTACATGAAGGTTTTTTTTCAAAGGAAACAAGTTATGGTGCCTAAGTGTGGTGTAAGAAGACTTCTAGTAAGGGAGGTTCATAGTGGAGGAGTTGCTGGACATTTTGGAGTAAAGAAGACTCTAGATACATTGCAAGAGAACTTCTATTGGCCACACATGGTAAAGGATGTTCACTTGGTGGTTACTCATTGTGCTACTTGCCAAAAGTCTAAGAGTATTTTCCATAAAGGTATCTATACACCTTTGCCAGTACCTAATCAACCATGGGATAGTGTGAGCATGGATTTTATAGTAGGGTTGCCTCGAACTCAAAGAGGGAAAGATGCTATTATGGTAGTGGTAAATCGTTTCTCTAAGATGGCTCACTTTGTTCCTATGCATAAAACTGATGATGCCTCACATGTAGCTGATTTATACTTTAGAGAGATCATTAAACTACATAGAATACCAAGGAGTATTGTCTCTGATAGGGATTCAAAATTCCTAAGTCACTTTTGGAGGTGTTTGTGGAGCATGCTAGGTACTAAGTTACTCTTTAGTACAAGTCATCATCCTCAAACCGATGGCCAAACTGAGGTAACAATCGCACTTTAGGAGCTTTGCTAAGGGGATTGGTGAGTAAGACTCAAAAGGATTGGGATATCAAGCTTGCTCATGCAGAATTTGCTTATAATAGGGCACATTCTTCTACTACATCTCATTCACCATTTGAGGTAGTGTATGGTATTAATCCTTTACTTCCTATTGATTTTGTTGCAATGCCTAACATGAGATACACATGGATGCAAAGAAGAGTTAGAAGCATTCAACAAAACTTGTGACAAGTGAAGCAAGGATTGAAAAGATGAACATCCAATACAAGACAAGGGCTAAAAGGGGCGCAAACAACCTAAGTTCAAGGTTGGTGATCTTGTATGGATACATTTGAGGAAAGAGAGGTTTCCTAGCAAAAGGAAGAACAAGCTTATGCCTCGAGCTGATGGACCATTTGAGGTTGTTGGAGTCATTGGAGATAGTGCTTACAAAATTGATTTACCAGATGAGTATGGGAATGTAAGTGCTACTTTCAATGTGGGTGATCTATCTCCTTACTATGATGATGAAATTTGAAGGCAAATTCTTTTGTGGAGGGGGAGAATGATATGGATGCAAAGGCACTTGTTAATCATGAGCCTATTGACTTGACCATAAACTTTAGGGTTTCAAATCAAGAACAAGAACCAAGTCTTAGCTTGTGTGCTAACATGGAACCTAGAGAATGGCGTGGAAAGGAGTGAAGAGGAGTCCTAGTCTTATTAGGATTACTCCTAGCTTGCTACATAGAATCCTAGTTCTATTAAGATTGCTATGTTTATCTTTATGTTTTATGTTTTAAAGTTGTTAAAAAGATAAACATGTGACTTGTACATGTTATCTTTAGGAGTCTAATTAGGAGACTAAAGTAAAGTAGGAGTAGGATAAGTTTATGTTTTCCTAGTTAAAGTAGGATAAGTTGTACCCTATATAAGGGAGTTGATTTTCGTTCAATAAAGTAGAGTTGTTTTAGTTATTTTCGATCTTCTTTAATTGTGTGCTTGTATGCTTACAATTGAAAAACCATTAATTATTCTTAAGGAGTGTTGAATACTTAGTGTTAAACATCTTAATTCCAGGAGTGGTTTAAGAGTGTTTAAGAGTCTTTATTCAAGGTTCAGGAGTGTTCTTGAATAAATTCATATCCTTGTTCGAGTACTTTGAGTGTTTGTTCGAAATTCTTGAAGGTCATAACTTGATTATTAGACTTCTTAGGTTAATAATCATATCAGGTAATGAGGAGGTACAACCTGATGATGGTGGTGATGTACCATTATTTAATGATACTCATGATGATGCTCCTGATGATAATCAACCAGATGAAGAAGAGGTTCATGATCATGGGGAGCAACCTACCCCGCCGGTGGATGATGTACAAGTTCGAAGGTCAATTAGAGATCGAAAACCTTCTTCTAAGTATCCCAGCTCAGAGTACATCTTAATCACTGATGAGGGGGAGCTCGAGAGTTTCCAACAAGTGATGTCTAGTGAAGACAAGGATTTTTGGCTCAAGGCTATGAAAGAGGAGATGGATTCTTTGATGAAAAATCAGACTATGAGTTGGTGAATAAGTTTCCTAAGGGCAAGAAAGTCTTGAAGAACAGATGGGTTTTCAAGAACAAGAAAGATGGTGAGAAGATAGTAAAGAGGAAAGCCAGGTTGGTGGTAAAAGGATGCAATCAGAAAAAGGGCATTAATTTTGATGAGATCTTCTCTCCAGTTGTCAAGATGACTAATTCTATCAGAACTATTTTGGGGTTAGCTGCAAGTCTTGATCTTGAGTTGGAGCAGCTTGATGTGAAAATTGATTTCTTACATGGTAACTTGCATGAAGAAATCTACATGGAGCAACCCAAACGCTTTGAGCAAAAGGGGAAAGAGAAACTTATTTGCAAGTTGAAGAAGAGTCTTTATGGGCTTAAACAGGCACCAAGGCAGTGGTATAAGAAATTTGATTCGTTTATGACTAGTCATGGTTATAAACAAACTTCTGCATACCCTTGTGTGTATTTCAGAAAATTCCCCGGTGATAACTTCATTATCCTTCTTTTGTATGTGGATGATATGCTGATAGTTGGACAAGATGCAGGGATGATTAGCATTTTGAAGAAAGACTTCCAGGTCATTTGACATGAAAGATTTGGGCCCTACGAAGCAAATCTTAGGCATGGAGATTGCTCGTGATAGGAAAGCTAAAAAGTTGTGGTTATCACAAGAAAAATATATTGAACGTGTGCTTGAGAGGTTAAATATGAAGCATGCCAAGCCTGTCAGTACACCATTAGCAGCTCACTTTAAGCTAAATAAGAGCTAAGTAAGAGAGCTTGTCCTGCAACAGAGAAGGAGAAAGCAAGTATGTCTTCTATTCCTTATTCTTCTGTTGTTGGTTCTTTGATGTATGCTATGGTGTGTACTAGGCCAGATATTGCACATTCTGTTGGTTTGGTGAGTAGATACTTATCCAATCCGGGTAAGCCTCACTGGGATGCAGTGAAGTGGATCTTCAGATATTTGTGTGGCACCTCTAAACTTTGTTTGTGTTATGGAGGTGGCAAATCTATTCTTGAGGGTTATATAGATTCAGACATGGCTGGTGATCTTGATAACAGAAAATCTACCTCAGGTTATGTGTTCACATTTTCAGGGGGAGCCATTTCTTGGCAATCCAAGTTGCAAAAGAGTGTGGCTTTATCAACTACTGAGGCAGAGTATATAGCAGCTGTGGAAGCAAGCAAGGAGATGCTTTAGTTAAAAAGGTTCCTTCAAGAGTTGGGTTTGAAGCAAGAAGAGTATGTAGTGCTTTGTGATAGTCAAAGTGCTATGGATTTAAGTAATAACTCTATGTATCACGCTCGCACCAAGCATATTGATGTTCGATATCATTGGTTGCAGAATGTAATTGAAGATAAGAAAATGAAGCTGAAGAAAGTCCACACCAATAAGAATGGTGCAGACATGTTGACAAAGGTGGTTCCAGGAAGCAAGCTTGAAGTTTGTAGTAAGCTTGCGGGAATGAGCTTCAAGTGATGATAACTAAACATAGTTACTAATTTCTTTTTTTTTTTTACAATCTAATGTTAATAAACAACATTGTCATTAAAAAAAAATAATGAACAACAATAAATTAACAAACTATATTTTTATTAATATTATCTCTGAAATTGATACAACTTAAAACAAATACAACTAAAAACTAGTATCTACAACTTTAAACTAAAAAATACAATTCAAACTAAATAAATTTTACAAATAAATCAATAAATGCCGAAAATTCTAGTTTTGCAATTCCTGGAATTTGAACCCAGAAATTGAACAACCTCTACCCACATCGTGTTGGTCCCAGCCTGACCACCATTGCCGCCGGTCTTCCCTACCACTGCCGCCGCCTTTATTTACACCTGTAACGCCAAAAAAAAATCAGGAAAAGAGCCTAAAATTAAAATCAAAATTAAAAACGAAAAAAAAGGAAAAACAAAAAATGGCATGAAAAAATAGAAACAAAAAAACAAGAAAAAAAAAATGGAATGAAGACCACAAACTTCCCACCGCCGCCCAACCCAGCACCACCCCTTAACCCCGAAACACTAACCGTCGCCACCCAAAAACAAACCAAACCCTAACTTCAAAACCCCCACCCCCTCACCCACTCGAAGCCACCCCAACCACCTCTTGGAACCCACCCCGACTGATCCCCCCTTCGAACCCACCCCAACAACTCCCCCAACCCCCCCCCCTCGAACCCACCCCCTCAACTCCCCCGACTGATCCGAAAAACCCACCCAACCGAAAACCTAGATCCGGAAAACCTAAAACCCACCCAGACCCAAACCAAATTTGAAAAACCCAAAACCAACCCATACCCAAACCTAGATCCGAAAACCCACCCAAACAGTAACCCATATCCAAAATACCCATAGACGTGAGAGCAGATGAGGAAATTTAAGAGAAAAAAAAAGGGAAAATGTGAGAGCAAAGAGGAGAGGGGAGAGAGGAGAGAGAAGGGAGAAGGTAGAGGGATAAGAAGATGAGAAGATGAGAGAGGAGAGAGAATTTGGGGAATCTTAATGAATGGGTGGGCGGGGTCTTCAAAAATTTTGGGAAAAACTAAACCCAGCGGGTTTTTTAATTTTGGGGGAAAATTTTGGGGAAAATGATAATTACGACCAGATTTTGGTATCATCGTAAAAAACTTCTTATATTTACAACCAGTTTATTAGATCTGGTCGTAAATACTCGTTTTTTACGACGAGAAATGGATCTGGTTGTAAGTAATAAGCATTTACGACCAGAATTCGTCTCGTCGTAACTAATTTCTTCTATATATGACCAATCTGCATTTCTGGTCGTAAATGCTTTTTATTTACGACCAGAAACGCGTGTGGTCGTAATTTGTGGTCGTAAATGGAGAAGTTTCTTGTAGTGACAGTTAAGAGTTAAGTAAGATAGCATATTCTTAGCGGATTTTAAATATTGCGATATGGTATTTTGTACAATGAAAAGGGTTCCATTGTTATTATACTAAACTTTAATACATCTCATGGTTGTCGTTACATACAATTAGGCTACTCTCCTTTATGTTTTACAAAACTCATGAGTCGAGTTAAAGTTACCTTTTGTTGAGACTTTTTTATCTTTCTTTATCTCTGTGTTTCGGGGAGCTTTTTATTATATATCATTGGTATCTCTCATCAAAGTGAAATTTGTATATTGGCTAATCCGTTTTTTAGTTGATAGTTTAATAGCAAGTGTTGGTACATAAGATGTTTATACTTTTGTGTAAGTGTTAGTACATAAGATGTTTATTCTTTTGTGCAAGGTAAGTGTTAGTACATAAGATGTTTATTTTTTGTGTTATACATGATGTGCTAATATCAATTATTATTGATTTTATCGTAGATCGCGTTCTATATTGCTAATCACATTGCAACACACTAATTATTATCATTGTTTTATGGGATACATCGTAGTCTTTGTAATATGACGACCCACGATCTTATAGTTTGCAATGAACTTAAAATTTTGATGGTATGGATATGTGGTCAATGATTTTATTATTTGAACTTTTTAAAAAGACTTATAATACAACTTATGGTATGATTAATATGTCCCTTGCTTGGTAAACTTTAAGTTTAATATTATAATTTGTTAAGACTTTTTTTTTTTGTTTAAGAAGAGAGTACAACATGTTTATTTAAATAGTTGTAATACCTTAAGTAGTGCCTAAAGAAATCAGTTTCTTGCTATAAATTTATTTCTTAATTAGTGCCAAAATATATGATTAGTACCTAAAATATCAAATTTAGGGGATATGAATTTTAATTAGTTCCTAAAATACCATATTTTAGAGAATATGTTTTTTAATTAGTGCCTAAAATATCGGATTTAGGAGATATAATTTTTTTTAGCAGTTTTATGATGCATAAGTAATTCCTAATTAATAGCAATCGATTCCTAAAATTTAGTTGATTTACATTCCATAACAGAGCCAATTTCTTAAATAGTAGCTTTCCAATTATATGCCTAAAAAAAGTAATGCATAACATAAATATTTTAGAGACAAATACACGTGGCAAAAAATTATAAAAGATTTTACAAAGGATTGACACATCAGCAATTCAATTTGCTCTTGACACATAAGCAAATCCATATTGCTTTATAGTATTATATAGATTGATACTACCTCCGGTTTTATTATGTGCAACGATTTGACATAAAGTAGAGAGGGAAAATGTCTAATCGTTGCAAATTATAGAAAACGGAGGTAGTATGAGAAATAACAACAATACCCACAAATTGCTCAACAAATTGTGAAGATAATAAGTTGTCGGTTATCCGGCAACGCCGCATGAATATCTCGGAGAATATTCCTATCTTATAGTTATATAAGGGAAAAATTGCCACAAATAAGTCAACCTTTGGCCGGTCTTCCGAAAATAAGCCAAACTTCCGAAAATCCAAATATAAGCCAACCTTTGAATCAGTTTGGCCAATTTTAGGTCAAGTGCTAGGTTAACCTGTTGGTAACCTGTTGCTTCAGGTTAATTATGCTATTATCACTAATTATTAATTTATTATTGTTAATAATGCTATTAAATATTAATTGTTATTGTTATTAATCATTAACTATTATTATTATTATTTTTATTGTAAGTTTATAATTATTATTATTGATTATTATTGTTATTAATAATAATAATTATTATTATTATTTTAAGATTAACAGCCAAGAGTTACCACCACCGTAACACCATTGACCACCAAGTCAGCCCCCTGAACCACCAACGCCACCGCTCTAACCACCAACGCCACCACCCTATCAGCCCACCACTGACCACTCCAGTGACCACCAACATCCCACAGCTCCCAGATGAACCCCACTAACCAGACCCACCGAACCTAACCGCACCACCATCGAACCCACCCCATTAACCATCAGACCCACCGAACCCCATTGACCACCAGACCCACCGAACCTACCCCGCAATTGAACCCACCTTAAACCACCCCACCACCACCGAAATTACCCAAAAACCCGACTAGATCCACCCAGATCTCACCATCACAACCCACCATACCCAACTAGATAACCACAACCCAACTCCCATAACCTAACCCAACATCACAACCACCCAAAACCCACTCACCAGTGAACCAAACCCACCCGGCCACACCCAACCACCACCCAATACACTCCATAGCCGAGCCACAACCTCAACAACCAAGCCACCACTAACCCAAACCTAATAATCAAACAACCCCACAAAATCGAATACCCACATAATCAAACCCAACACACCTTAAATGGCTGAGAAAGGGCTTTAATGGCGGCGGAGATCGAAGGATCTCGTCCAAAAAAAAATAAGAAAAGAAAGAAGAACAAAGAGAAGAGAAAGGGGATGCGATGGTGGTGGCGTTGACACTGCGCGGCGGCAGTTAGGCGGTTTATGGCTGCGGTGGTGCTGATTGGTGAAGAGAGTGAGAAGGTGGGGAGAGAAAGAGAGGATATTAGAATAAAGAGGGGAGAGAGAAGATCTGAATTTAGAGAAAAATAAAAACAAATAAATATAAATTACCTGTATAACCGGTTTTAAGTCATCTGACTTAAAATTGGCAAAACTGATAATAAGGTTGGCTTATATCTGGATTTTCGAAAGTTTGGCTTATTTACGGAAGACCGGCCAAAAGTTGGCTTATTTTTAGCAATTTTTCCTTATATAAGTGATATTTTAAGGAAATTTTTTAGCAACCAAGTTGCAGTACGGGGAGCACTTGAAGTCGTGCCGTCAACTTCTTTGGAGCCAAAACATGGACATTCCCGGTGAACCAGAACCAGCGCCACCAATTCGAGGAGCCTCCAAGTTATCTACTTCACGCCTCGACGCCATGAAGGAGATGCCATTTTTGCCCATGAGATGACGCGATGAAGGAGGGAGATGTCATTCCCGTCGATGTTGTGACACCATGCATACTTAATTGATGTTTTTTAGTCATTTGCAGGTTTGCTCTCTAACCGTGATTGCCATGAACTTGTCTTCGATTCAACCACTTTACTTAATGCCACGAAGGAGCCACCGACGTGGTGAAGCTGACACCATTCTCATCAATCCTGGAAGACTGTCAAATTACTTGCCCTTCATATCTGCTCGAGATTCTTTTTCCAATCCGAGATACCGAAGATTAAAGATGAACATGGAGCAATCGACGCCATAACATTTTCATTATTGGAGCCCGGAGTTGAGCCGACGTAATGCCACTGTCCACCATTTTGACGGCATAGAGGAAGATGGAAATGAAGGGCTATGGCGTGGCCCGTAGGAGGAGCGTAGGTGTCCTTTTTTTTTTTGCTTGGTTTTATTTTGTGGTTTAGTGCACTTTCTATTTATGCTTCTATTTAATTTTTTTGATGGGAATCTCTAGATGTTGAAGGGTTATAACTTATGATCGCCATTGAAGAGGGACTTCTCAAGGAAAGTATCTGAGTTTGAAAAGGAATGGAATTTTTGTTTACTTTTTTGATCTTCTTTTTTGTTTCACACCACAAAGTATATATATATACTAGCTTTCCACCCGTGCAAAAATGCACGGGAGGTTTTATGTAAAAATGGTTTGGAGCTGTATATAACGTACGACAACATTATTTTGTATATTAAGTAGTTGTTTTTATTTGAAATATATTGAATCCGTGATTATTTGAATCCATGTATTTAAGATTAAAAGAATATAAAATGTAAAATTATATTTAATATACATAAAAATCCTTTGTTATAACATTTTAAACTTTAAAAATATTGTGATCGTGATATATACATTTATAATTACGTAAATGAAACAAAAAAAACATTAAACTGTGGGGAATACTTTGTTTATAAATTTAAGATTTTAGGATGTTTCTCCTAAAATCATGATTTGAATAGTAGCTGATTGATTTCAAGTTTTCATAATCATATTGTGTATTAAAAATAAATTTTAAAACCGGCTTATGACCCGTATGTTTAGTGATTGATGTAGCTAATATTTTTGATAAAACATGTGACCAACCAACTTTTTTTTTTTTTTTTGCTAAGCAAAGGTTTGCTTTCTCTTAGTTGGTTTTAGGTTGTAACTGTTTGCTCTAATTAATATAATTACTTGCTTAGTAAAAAAAAACTTTCTTAAAACAAAATAAGTTGAATGAAGAAGCTTTTGTTCTGCCTATCGTTTTATACAGAGGCTCATATAAAAACACAATACGCAGCACTACTGTCACTCGATCATGCAACAACTTTCACTCCTTTGTTATAACATTTTAAACTTTAAAAATATTGTGATCGTGATATATACATTTATAATTACGTAAATGAAACAAAAAAACACATTAAATTTGGGGAATACTTTGTTTATAAATTTAAGATTTTAGGATGTTTCTCCTAAAATCATGATTTGAATAGTAGCTGATTGATTTCAAGTTTTCATAATCATATTGTGTATTAAAAATAAATTTTAAAACCGGCTCATGACCCGTATGTTTAGTGATTGATGTAGCTAATGTCATGATAAAACATGTGACCAACCAACTTTTTTTTTTTTTTTGCTAAGCAAAGGTTTGCTTTCTCTTAGTTGGTTTTAGGTTGTAACTGTTTGCTCTAATTAATATAATTACTTGCTTAGTAAAAAAAACTTTCTTAAAACAAAATAAGTTGAATGAAGAAGCTTTTGTTCTGCCTATCGTTTTATACAGAGGCTCATATAAAAATACAATACGCAGCACTACTGTCACTCGATCATGCAACAACTTTCACTCCTTGCTTTCTGCAGTCCCGCTCAACTCCTCTCTCTTATTAAACTATCTTATTACAAATTTTTATTTTTTTTATGATATGATTATCCAAATTGTATTAAAAAACAATCTCAAAGTTTTATATAGCATGATTTTCATCAAAATGAATGGGGTTATCTCTAAATTTCTAAGTGAAAAAGTTAATTTAAATAGACAATCACTCAAGAAAATTATACAAATATGGCATATTTTTGTCTTGATTTGCCTTTTATTTCTTAATCACCATATGACCTGTGTTCTTTTCCATATTCTTTTCGATTTTTAGAATTGTATTGTAAAAATTTCAAACTTCTATATTTACATTCCAACATACTCGTGAAAGAGGTGTATCTCGTAATTTTAGGTTGAAATATTTATTATGGCCTTGTGATTAAAAAATTTAGAATCTTGTAATGAGAATAGTTTAAAACTGGCTTACGACCCTTATGCTGCAATATTATGACTTGTGAATTATCTATAATTAGTAGTATGATTGTTCTTATTTTATTAGAACGGCCTTATAAAAAATATTCTAAGTTTTAATTAGAGAGAAAAGAAAATTAGAGAGAAAACTTCAGCCTACGTGGCAAGACATGAAGCTTCCTCTGCTCTCTTCATCCTAATTTTTCCGGTCACCTCTTTGCTTTTGCCACGTGTCATCTTCATTTGAACCTATTGCTTTGCTTTACACGTGGTAATTTTAAGTAAGGAAATAATATTACTTTAGGAAAGAATATGATGATATTACTTTAGGAAAGAATATCACTTCGGCCATCAGTTCAAGCAAATCGGTTTTATAGGTGCGATAATATTACTTTATTTAATTAGAATATTTACTTTAGGAAAGAATATGATGATGAAGCAATAATCTATGCAAGCAAATCGGTTTTTTCAAGCAAATCAATTTATACACTATGTAGACCATGATGAGGCAATAATCCCATTATTTTATTCAAGCAAATCGGTTTTTTTTAATATTATTCTAAAAAAACACAATCGATTATGGGTCCTATATAATACCGATATCAATTCTTTAACGGTCACTACAATACAATACATAAATCATCTCATTACTTAATAAGATTAAATTTTTTTTTGTTATAATAAGATTTTATAAATATAAAATTCTGAAAAATAAAGTAAAATTATAATAAATCAGATTTTTTTTTGTGAAACATGTTTTTATTTATTAAATCAGATTTTTATCTTTTAAAAAATAAAATTTTCAAAATCAGAATTTTTTTTTGTAAATCAGTTTTTCGTCCAAAAAAGAAAATTAGAGAGAAAAGAACATTCCGAAATTATAACTTGAGTTGGTTTTGGGAAAGGATTAGATTTATTACAGTTAGTGAGTGAGAAATATATTGAAAAAATCAAGATTGTAAGTTTTAACAGTTAGTGAAAATTATTTAATTATTAGTAGTATAACTGGTCATTTAGGAATTTATAATTGAGATTGAAATATGGATGAATGAACATTTTTATTTTCTGGACAATCAGTTTATATTAGGGTGTGATTACATGAACATCTTATATAATAACATTTTTTACCTTTATTTTCCCGCAACTATAATAACAATTCTTGGTGGGTGAATTTTAAATAAAAAACATTTAATTATATTTGACCGGTAGCTATAATTTAGGCAGTTGTTTAAAACTTCTCACACTAATATCATTGTTTGATTTCAAGGTAGTTTTTTTTTGGAAGGAAATTATCACGCCATGTGATATCAGATTTTTTGGATGTGAACACGTTATATAATAGAGTGTCGAATTTGGCGATGACACGTGGCAGATGTAGTAGTAGCATGACACGTAGGCGAAGTGAACATTGAATAATGCTGGCTTGACACGTAAGCAAAATGAACCTGAATATATGTTATATATATATATATATATATATATATATATGAAGTGTGACGGTGCCCCTTTTTTTTAGGCACAATAATATTATGTTATGATTTGAATCCGCCGAGACATCCACTGGATATCACATTGAGATTGTTGATAATGCAAATAAAACACGATTTTGTACATTATTTCACCCCATAATTGGACCTTTTGTGAAGGATCGACCAATATCACATTACCCCTCCATACTTAAACGGTAACATCGTGCTATGTGCACAATCCCATAACGAAAAATGTTGTTTTATCACCTTTGTAGACAGAGGCGACCAGAATGACCATCTCTTTAACACAAGATGAAATGTGAAACCTACATCGTGCGATCAACTCAATGGAACGTGAATTACTAGAGCCGACAATTCATTTTCTTGACATTGTCTGAGAGACTCATTGAGTATCATCTCCAACGCTGCCCCCATTGCATTTTGATTGCTTGGAGATCAAATACTATCGAGCCAAGAAATAAAATATTTCCATGATTGATGCGGAGGAGGCGAACCCAAATCGGTGCTACATTAAAGGAGTATGCCAAGTCACCTACCTAACGCCTTGATGTCATGAAGGAGATGTCATTCTCACAGACATTTTGACGCCATTACAAGAATTATCATGAAATCTTGCTGTCACTAAATACAAGATCAGTGGTTCAACTAACCATCGTCACTACTCCATTATTTTCACTTTTGACATGGCTTTTCGTGGCCATTTGGATAGTGTTTGATCATGGTGATTTGGTGCTTGGAATCGTTCTCCAAATCTTGTTGTATATTTTGTTTTGTTTCTTTTGTTTCATCGGTGTTGATGCATGAAGTTTACTCCAACTTGCATTTTCCAGATCTCTGGTGCTTGAAGACTTTTCTCCATGTCTCGAGGAATAAGTTACTACATTTGAGCTTTCTAAAAACTCATTGTCTGACCTTTTGGTGTAACCTCCGGTGCTTGACAGCTTTCTCCGATTTCTAAAAGGTTCGGTGGAGTGTTGGTGTTTGAGAGCTTTCTCCAAACTCCATACTTAACATTTTTGGCGAATCTTCGGTGCTTGAAAGCTTTCTCCAGGTCTTCGTGGAATTTTGATGAAGCATTAGTGACGAAAAGACTTCTCCCATCTTCGAATAAACGACGACTGATTTTTGCACTCATAGTTCAAAAATGTAAAAATCTGAGATGGCTGCACTCGAATAAGATAATCAAGATGCCTACGTACCAAATATGCATATTGTGCTTATCTGGATCAAGCCAAACGTAGTTCAAGTTTCCTTTTTTTTTCACAAGTATGCATTTTATACTTTTGTTTAGGAGTTATTTTTGTTGAATTTGCAATTAATACTCTTTATTAGGAGATTTTTTTTTTCTTCAGATTTGCGGTTTATACTCTTGCTTAAGAGTGATTTTTTTCTTCAGATTTGCAGTTTATACTCTTGCTTAGGAGTGATTTTTTTCTTCAGATTTGTAGTTTATACTCTTGCTTAGGAGTGATTATTTTTTTTCATATTTTATCCCTTTGTGCATTTGTTTTTTTTTTTCACAAGGTTGCAGCCATGAACAACCATCGACGTAGATGTCTAATCATAATTCTCTTCATGGTTGGCGATGGTCATCTCCATTTCATGTCCCCGAGTTGCCAGTTCTTGGAATGTGTTTGGCTTAATTCCTTGCAATATGTAAGCCAGGTCCCAGTGCATGCCTTGGGTGCACAATTCTACAGCGGATGCTTCAGACAGCTGATCTTTGCAATGAAGACACAACGTTCGCCATCAATTGATATATTCAGTGACATGCTCATGCTCTAGCTGGGTGGTTTGTGTCAACTCAGTCATGCTGACAATACGGCGAGTGCTGAAGAAACGATCCATAAATGCTTCTTCCATTTGTTCACAGTTGTCAATTGATCTAGCGGCTAAGTCGGTGTACCAATCGAATGCCACTCCTTTGAAAGATCGAACGAACTGCTTCCCGAGTAGGTGTTCTTCGGTACCTGCATTAATACAAGTTTCAATAAAGTGTGATATATGTGGCTTAATTAGGATTGCCAATTAATCTAGCGGCTAAGTCGGTGTACCAATCGAATGCCACTCCTTTGAAAGATCCAACGAATGGCTTCCCGAGTAGGTGTCCTTCGGTACCTGCATTATTACAAGTTTCAATAAAGTGTGCTATATGTTGCTTAATTAGGATTGCCAATGCCATCGAAATGCATGAATTTGGGAGGTTGATAGCCCATAGGCATTTCTAGGGCATCAATTCTCTTTGTACAAGGCTTGGTGTAGTGGTCGTTCCCGTTAAAATCTCCACCAAGTTGCCATTTGACAGATGTGGTTATCATATCTTGAATTTGTTGGAAATTGAATGAATCGCCATGGATAGCTCCATCCTTTTCACCGGTCTTTGACTTCATGCTAAATTTGGATCCACCACTATCGCCCTTGCTTTCACTAGTTGGACGTTTCTCAAGATTCTTTGTCAGAGTAGCAAGTTGTTTGCTTAGGAATTTGATTTGTGCTTCTTTTTCCTCATTCTCTCTGGCGAGTTTGTGAATGAGTATCTTCATGTTTGCTAATTCTTCCTCCATGTTATTTGCTTCAATGGTCATGACACTTACATTAACAACGTCTGTCGCTCCATTAATTGACTTCGTCGAAGGATCCACGCTTGGAGGAAAGGATTTATTGCTGTCATGAACAATCTTCTCTTGGCCACCATGCATCAAATGAATTTGCTTCGTTTCTTGAATGGAGAAAAAGATGAGAGGTAGAGATGGTCCCGCCGAGCGTGCCAAATTTGTAAACACAAATTTTAAATCTGCAAAATAAAAAGTCAAAAGATGTGAACAAAATACTATTTTATGAATTTTTTTATTTTTGGGTTACAATCTCTAATGTTTTAATTCTCTTATTATTCTCCACGTGTATTTGAACTTTACAATTCACGAACAACTTTGATCTTCCTGAATAAGGGCCTTCATGCTTGATCTTGTTCAAGGATGTTGATATAGAATAGAACTGCACATCAATTTGTATGCTTGTTGTTCTTCTTCTATTGGAATTATTTGATGTTGGTTTGTTGTTGCTCACGAACCAATATGATCATCCTGTCTTAGGGGCTTTCGGCTTGATCTCACTCAAGGTTGATCTTGTTCTTTTGTTTTTCTCCTTGCTGGCTCTGGAGTCTTATTTCTTCTCCTCCTCTCTTGTAAGTGAATAGGAGAGCTCTATTTATAGAGTTACGAGGATCCTAGGGATTTCATTTATCCTGTCTCTTGGGCCTCATGGACTCATGGACATAACCCTATTAAGAGTTCACCTCTTATTTAATGAGCCATGACCCAATAATAGATGATTAATTAAAATAGGCCTAATATAGTGATAAGCCCAAATTAATTAAATTTGATGATCACCCATTAATAAAAGTCAACGTTTGACTTTACAACTTTAATGGATCAATTAAATGTGTGACGTGGCATATAATAAAAATTTTATGCCTACAGAGACTTAAGCTCCTATATTAATATTAGTTTATCTGAAACCTGATGAGTTAGATTTGTCTCACTCATAGGGTAGTTTTAAGGCTATTTTTATTTAGTTTCTTTCCCTTTTTAGTTTATTCTTCCCCTAATTTTACCTCTTGTGTTAATTAATTCCCTCTTATCATATATATTTGTTTCCCTTCTCCCTACTATTATATTTGATTTTTTTTTTTTGTAGGAATTTGAATAATTACAAGTTGGAAGCACTTGAAAGGGGAGCAAAAGAGAACCACACACCAAGCATAGAGTGAAGCAATTTTGCTAAAATAAGAGCTTTTGGAAAGATTTATGCATAAGGGTCATATTCAAACAACCATAACTGTCAGCACACAAGGTAGTATTCAGTGATTCAAGTTGGAGATGAAAGTTTAGCTCGATTTCTTTCTAACGAGTTGTCACAATCCCGATTCTGATGAAAAATGAAAGAGATGTGACTCGCCCGGGCGCTAACTTGCTTGAAGTTTATGCCAATTTGGTTGAAACAAGGCCCTCTCCCGGTGGAGATTCATGGGCCCGATTAGCCTGCCCCACCCGAGCCTTAACCCAGCTCGCCCGGGCTCCTTTGGTATGCCCGCTCGGGCCATATGGAGCCCGCCAGGGCTGCTATTATTCGCTATTGAACCCTAGTTTTGACGATGACAAAGAAACAAAGATGCAAACTAAGTAGTGAACTAATAGGTTTCTACGAGTGTATGATGTTTAAGGTATCAATGAAAGGAACTGGGAGAATACGAAGTCAAGGAAGAAGTCAAGAGAGGATTTCAAAGGCTAAGTAAAGAAGTTTCTATAAGTTGATACTGGAGCAAGCATTGGATCAAGAAGAATAGAAGCTAGGCGTTTTTATTTCTAGTTCCAATGTAAAGGAACAAAGAGAAAGAGTAAGGAACAGTGGCAGTTATTTGAGAATGAAGTTTGTTCCTTTGTAAGGAACAAACTAAGTGGCACTAAACGAATATTGTTAAAGGAACTTATTAATAAAAGGAACTAGACTTAGGCGTGCAAAGTTATAACGGTTAAAATGAATTGAGTAAGTCATGCCTAAATTATAGGAAATTAGTTTTATCTAATTTCAAATGATAAAATCAGTTTTAAAAAGAAAATCGTTTGAGAAAAAGATTTTTTTTTCGGAAAATAAGAAAATAAATATCCGGTTTTAGAAAGATTTTTTTAAAAGATATTTTTTCTTAAAGATTAAAAATTCAGTTTTAAAGATAAAAAGTTTTTATAAAACTGATTTTCGGATAAAGCTCAAGGAACTCCTATTACTTAGGAGTAATGGCTAAAATTATCCACGTTCATTTTAGATCATGGATCATGGACATGGGACATGATGTGAAACGTGTTCCTTAGGGGAAGGAACATCATGGGTTAATGGACTTAAACATGTATCCAGTTTTAATCCCACGTTCTTATGATTATCACTATAAATATGAAGTCTAGATAAGTTCCAAATTGTGTCTGACTAAGTAATTAAGTGAGTTTAACTAATTAAGTGTCAGTGCCTTCATTCTCTCATAATAGCCATTTGTTCTTTGCCTTCTTACTCTAATTCCACTAAGCTTATTTCGATCAATTGTATTTTGGTTTTTGGGGTAAGGGAACTTTGAGTGAAGTTCTGTAAGAGAAAGGCTTTGAGTAAAGCTTGTATGTTGAGAAAACTTCGAGTGAAGTTGAGAGGAACTGCTGTTAAGGGAACAGTGGCTCAGGAACTTGAGTTTAGGAACTCAAGGTGTGGCTCGAGTTAGAATTAGGTTGTAACAAAGTTGTTTGGCCTAATTAGTGAAAGAGTTGAGTTTAAAATCCCTAGTGGTCGAGGTTGTTTCTTCTTGTTGGGCCCAAGAAGTTTTTCCTCGTAAAAATCCCTTGTGTTCCTTAGCTTGTTTATTCGTTTAAGTTTTAATTTCCGCAAAAAGTTACGTTTATTTCTACACCTACAATTCACCCCCCCTCTTGTAGTGTTCCTAGGGAAATAACAATTGGTATCAGAGCTAGAACTCACGTAAGATAGGAAACCCTATTGAGAAAAAGATCCAAGGAACAATGAATACCACCGAGAAACTTGAAGAAGGTTATTCCACTCAAAGGCCTCCTATGTTCAATGGGAAGTACTACAACTATTGGAAGAACCGCATGGAGATATTCATCAAAGCTGAAAACTATCAGGTATGGAGAGTCATTGAAGTTGGTGATTTCGAAGTCACAACTACAAATGACAAAAATGAGGTAACTCTAAACCCCTCTCTGATTATGACAAATCTGATTTTGAAAAAATGGAAGTAAATGCCATGGCTATTAACTGTTGCATTGTGGACTTGGACCCCATGAACATAATAGGATCATGGGATGCAAATCCGCAAAGCAAATATGGGATTTACTAGAAGTAACCCACGAAGGAACTAATGAAGTTAAAAGATCGAAAATTGATTTACTTATGAATCAATATGAACTGTTCTGCATGAAATCAAAGAAAGCATCCGAGACATGTTTACTCGTTTTACTAACATTATTAATGAGTTGGCTTCTCTTGGAAAGTTTATTTCATCTGAGGAACAGGTTCGAAAGGTTCTTAGGAGTCTTCCTAAGGACAGATGGATGGCTAAAGTCACTGCTCTTCAAGAAACAAAAGACTTCACTAAGTTCAACTTAGAACAGCTGGCAGGGTCACTTATGACTCATGAGCTTCACCTTGATACTGAATATGGTGAAAGCTCCAAATCAAAATCAATTGCTCTCAAAGCAGATGATGAAGATGATTCGGAATCAGAAGAAGAAGAAGCAGCCCTCATGGTTCGAAAATTTCGAAAGATGTACAGGAACATGAAGAATGGAAACTTCAAAGGTAAAACTAAGAAATTTTCTAACAAAGCTGCTTGTCATAAATGTGGTAGTACAGATCACTTCATCAAGGAATGTCCTCTTTGGGAAAATGACAAAACCAAAGAAAGGAACAAGGAACGCTTTGCTGAAAGGAACAAAGAATCAAAGCACCTTTCTCTAAGGCAAATGTGCGCAAAGCTATGATAGCTGCTTGGGGAGATTCAGAGACGGAAGAAGAAGAGGAACAACCAACTGAAGAAACAGCAAACCTTTGCCTCATGGCAAACACTGACGAAAAAGAAGATGAAGAAAAAGTTGAGGTAAGTCAACATGGTCTTGAGTCAGACTTAGATGGTAAAACTAGGCCTGAAATATATGATCTTCTTTATGATGCAATTCTTGAATGTAGAGATGAACGTGAAAAACGTAAACAAACGGAACAAGCCTTAAAAGTCTGCAAGGAACACAACATTAATGAAAACAGATGTTGAAACAAGATTTTTTGATTTATTTGATAAAAACTCTAAAATCAAAGAATGTTATGAAAGTTTGAAAAATGAAAATTATCTAATTAATTTAGAGATTTCACACTTGAAGGAGTTTGTCCCTGTTCTGAGTTCCTTTGATATAAGATCAACCCCTTTGAAAGGATACAGATCTGAGATTGAAAAATTGAATAAAGAGAAAAATATTTTAAAGGAACAGATCTGTAATCTTAAAAAGGAACTGGTTGTCGCAAGGAACAGAGGCAAAATCATGAAATTCCTAAGTGGATTGAGAAACCACAGACCAAGAGGAAGGAAGGTCTTGGTTTTGAAAACTACAAGAAAAGGAACAAGACAAAGAAATATGTTGATCTACCTAGTGAAAAGTTCTGTATGTATTGTGGCAAGGTAGGTCATTACATAAATCAATGTCAATTAAAGTCTGAGATGATTGGGAAAAACATGACAATAAGTAAGAAAAAATGGGTTCACTAGTGGAAAAATGAAGAAGGGCTGCGCTGAAAAAGGCCTGTAGGGCTGCGCTTTTTGACAGCAGCCCTTTCAGTAGCAACCCTTCACTTTTTAAGTAGGGCTGCGCTAGAAAAGCGCAGCCCTTAAGGCTAGAAGGGTTGCGCTAGTTAGGAAAAAGCGCAGCCCTTTAGAAGGGCTGCACTTTTTCCTAACTAGCGCAGCCCTTCCTACCAAAAAAAAAATAAAAAAAAAATACTAAACCCAAAACAAAAAAAAAAGAATGAAACGAAAATGAAAAAAAGGAACAAAAACTAATATACAAAGAGAAGTATACAAGAACATTAATCAAAACAAAGATGAAAATACAAGAAATTATATACAAAGAGAAGTATACAAGAACATTAATCAAAATAAACAAAGAGAAGTATACAAGAACATTAATCAAAATATATAAACAAAGAGAAGTATACAAGAACATTAATCAAAATATATAAACAAAGAGAAGTATACAAGAACATTATAGATCTGAAAATACAAGAATACCTCCAAACATTAACCTAATAATAATGTATTAAATACATAAAACAAAACCCTAATACATAATTTAAGGGAAAAAAAATTTCGGAAAAACATAAAATGCCTATTTGGAGGCTTAAACGAACTCGGATGGCTTAAAAAGCCTAAACATCACAACATAGCGGTGAGTTTGACTCGTTGGCTCGTTCCGCTTCCGAAAAGGTATCACAATAGGCAATCGGACTCCGTCGGCATGATTCGTGCAAATCATTTCAGCGTTTTTGTCGCAACATTTCTGGGAGTTTTTGAGAGGATTAGAGAGAGAGAAGGAGGAGAGGGAGGAGGGATGTGAGAGAAGGAGGAAAAGGAATAATGAGGGACGTGAGAGAGGAGAGAGAATGAGGGATAATATATCTGAATCCCCGCTCAATATTTCAAAGCCCGCGGTTTCGAAATTTCAAAATTTTTCAGGAAGAGCTGCGCTAGTTTTAAAAAAGCGCAGCCCTACCTTGAGAAGGCTGCGCCTTTTAAAAAGCGCAGCCCTTCACCATGGGAAGGGCTGCGCTTTTTAAAAAAGCGCAGCCCTTCTCAAGGTGAAGGGTTGTGCTTTTTTAAAAGGCGCAGCCCTTCCAATTGAAAAAGCGCAGCCCTTCTTATTTGTAGGGCTGCGCTTTTCCAAAAAGGCGCAGCCCTTCAACCATAAGGCTGCGCTTTTATCAAAAGCGCAGCTCTTCTTGCGCAGCCCTTCTGTTTTTTCCCCTAGTGGTTGTCAAAACAAATCCTAGTCAAGAACAGGAACCCACGAAAAATGGGGTTCCTACAACTAACACCTAGGCTATATTCAGTTTACCTTATTTTTGCTTATTTCAGATCTAATCAAATCAGATCAGATCAGATCAGATCAGAAAAAATAAGTTCAGATCAGATCAGTTCAGATCATGCTTATATTTAAAAATCATTATATCTTTCATAACATATTTGTAAAAATTATAATAATTGAATATTAATAAAGTACTCATTGAGACGAATCAAACAAGACCCCACATGACTATATTTTTTCTTATATATTGAGAAAAATCTAAAAGATAAGATCTTGTAATCAGATCAGTTCAGATCAGATCAGATCAGATCAGAAAAAATAAGTTCAGATCAGACCAGATAAGTTCAGATCAGAAAATTTCAGGTGAACTAAACATAGCCCTAGTTGATTTTTGCAGGTTGGAGTGAGGGGGAACAACACATGGTATCTCGATAGTGGTTGTTCCAAGCACATGACAGGAGACAAAACGAAGTTTCTCTCACTCACAACCTATGAAGGTGGAAGTGTAACATTTGGTGATAATAAGAAAGGTAACATAGTTGCATGGGTAAGGTTGGTAAGTCACCACTACACTCCATTGAAAATGTATTTTTAGTTGAAGGTCTAAAACATAATCTATTAAGCATTTCTCAATTCTGTGACAAGGAAATACTGTAAAATTTGATAAAGAAAAATGCTTGATCATCAACATTAAAACTAAGAAGGTTATCTTGGAAGGAACAAGGAAAGGGAACACATACATTGTGGATCTAGACCTTGTTCCTCAAATCAATTTAACTTGTCTTAGTGTTATTGAAGATGATTCACTTCTTGGCACAAGCGTCTAGGACATGCTAGCTTTTCATTACTTGAGAAACTTAGATCAAAAGATCTTGTTTTAGGATTACCATCCATAAAATTTCATATTGATCAAGTTTGTGATGCATGTGCACGAGGTAAGCAAGTAAGATCCTCTTTCAAATCTAAAACGATTGTAAGTACCACTAAACCATTAGAATTAATTCATATGGACTTATGTGGACCCATGAGAATTCAAAGCAGAAGTGGAAAGAGGTATGTACTTGTGATTGTAGATGACTACTCTAGGTACACTTGGGTTATTTTTCTCACTAGTAAAGATGAAACTTATGATGAGTTCCTTGTCTTTGCTAAAAGAGTTCAAAACTTAAGTGGTCATAAAATAATGCACATTAGATCAGATCATGGCAAGGAATTCGAAAATTATAAATTTGATGACTTAAGCAGAGATAATGGCCTAGATCATAATTTTTCTGCCCCTAGAACACCACAACAAAATGGTGTTGTAGAAAGGAAAAATAGAACTTTGGAGGAAATGTCTAGAACCATGTTAATTGCTAGTGAACTTCCAAGGAACTTTTGGGCTGAAGCTGTTAATACTGCTTGTCACATAATTAATCGTGCCATGATGAGACCTATCATTAATAAAACTCCTTATGAACTTTATTTTGGAAAGAAACCAAATATCACTTATTTTAGAACATTTGGTGCAAATGTTATGTGCATAATAATGGAAAAGATAATCTTGGAAAATTTGATGCAAGGAGTGATGAAGCAACATTTTTAGGATACTCCTCACATAGTAAAGCTTATAGAGTATATAACAAAGAACTATGTGTGTTGAAGAAAGCATTCATGTAATCTTTGATGAATCTGACAAATATAATCCAAGCATACAGGTTGATGACTATGAGATAGGGTTAGCACAACCAAGTACAAGGAACGCAGATTCACAAGAAGAAGAAGAAGTGAAAGAGGAAAGGAACGAGGAATTTGAAAATAATGACATCAATGATGTTCCTGTTCCTCAAGGAGGAGAAGATGTTCCTGTTCCTCAAATGAAGGAACTGAGTCCACGAGGCTAACAGAGGAACAACTGAGCAGAGTTCCTCATCTACTCAAGGAACTCATGAGGAACAACATGTTCCTATAAGAGAGTTTCAACCAAAACCTTGGAGATTACAAAAGTCACATCCTATGGAACTCATTATCAGCGACATATCCAAAGGTACGCAAACTAGATCTCAGTTAAGGAACTTTTGTGCATTTCATGCGTTCCTATCAATGATGGAACCAAGAAATCATGAAGAAGCCTTAACTGACTCTGATTGGATTACTGCAATGCAAGCTGAATTAAATGAGTTTGAAAGAAACAAGGTATGGCATCTAGTTCCTCATCTAAACAACAAAAAGTAATTGGCTTAAAATGGGTGTTTAGAAACAAACTAGATGAATATGGAACCATTGTAAGAAACAAAGCTAGACTTGTAGTAAAAGGTTATAATCAACAAGAAGGAATGGATTATGAAGAAACCTTTGCTCCTGTAGCTAGATTAGAAGCCATTAGAATTTTAATTGCATTTGCTGCTTACATGGGATTTAAATTATATCAAATGGATGTTAAGTGTGCATTTTTAAATGGCTATCTAAACGAAGATGTATATGTTGAACAACCCCCTGGTTTGAAAATAATAATCTCCCAAATCATGTCTACAAGCTTGATAAAGCTCTTTATGGGTTAAAACAAGCACCTAGATCATGGTATGAGAGATTATCAAAGTTCCTTTTAGAAAACAATTTTAAAAGAGGAAAGGTTGATAAAACCTTGTTCCTAAAATCTAAAGGAACTGAATTTTGCTTGTTCAAATATATGTTGATGACATCATATTCGGAGCTACTAATGAAACATTGTGCAAAGAATTCTCAAGTCTCATGAGCAATGAATTTGAAATGAGTATGATGGGTGAGTTAAATTTCTTTCTTGGATTACAAATCAAACAAACTGAAAAGGATAATTGTTCACCAACAAAAATACATAAAGGAACTATTAAAGAAATATGGCCTCGAAAATTCAAAGATAAATCACACTCCTATGGGAACTTCAACTAGATTAGATGAAGACTCCATAGGAACAAGTGTTGATCAAACAAAATATAGAGGAATGATTGGTTCACTTTTGTATCTAACTGCTAGTCGTCCAGACATAGCTTTCAGTGTTGGTTTGTGTGCTAGATTTCAAGCAAATCCAAAGGAGTCTCACCTACTGCTGTAAGAGAATTCTTAGATATCTTAAAGGAACAGATGATCTTGGACTCTACTATCCAAGAAGTGATACATTCGAACTAAAAGGATATGCAGATGCAGATTATGCTGGAGATCTTGTAAATAGGAAAAGCACCTCAGGTATGGCACAATTCCTTGGTCATAGTTTAGTTTCTTGGAGTACCAAGAAACAAAACACAGTTGCTTTATCCACTGCTGAAGCAGAATATGTAGCAGCTGCTGCATGTTGCTCTCAAATGCTTTGGATAAAACAACAACTAGTGACTATGGAATAAACTTTGAATGTGTTCCTATTTATTGTGACAATACAAGTGCATTAGTATTTCTAAAGATCCAGTGCATCATTCTAGAGTAAAGCATATACATATAGACATCACTTTTTAAGAGAAAATGTTGAAAAAGGTTTGATTAAACTTGAGTTTTGTCAAACTAGATATCAGATTGCTGATATCTAACTAAGCCTTTGCAAAGGATAGATATGAAAAATTAAGGCTTGAGTTAGGGTTAATAAAAATTAAGTGATTGTTCCTATGTCATTCCCCCATGTTTGAATCAATTTGAGTGACTTTGTGTGCTAAAAATAATTGTGTTTAATTGCCTAAGACCATTGCAAATTGGAATGTTGCAAAACATAAACATGAATTCAAAGAAATTAAACAACTCACAAATGTCACATAATACTCCCCTTACTGTTCCTAAGGTAAGAAACATGCATGATATGAAGGACATTGATATGTAGCATTAGTTGTTCCTATAGCACAAGTTCCTTAGCATTTATTTTCTTTCAAAAATTAAAATCATAAAAATCCGAAAAATCCGAAAAATCCCAAAAATAAGGGAACAGTTTAATTAAATCTTGGTTCTTATTTATCTTTTCTTTTTCTTTTCTTTTATATTTTTTATTTGCTTTATTTTTTCCCGCGTGTATAATTACTATTACATGCAAAACCTCCTTCAATTCATCATTATAGAAACCGTGTTCCTCAACTCTTCATCTTCACCATGAACCGAAACCTCATCACACCTCTTGATACTCCATAAAAACCTCAAACCTTCTCAAATCATGGAAAAACTTCAAGAAACTCCCTTTTCCAACATCAAAAACACCAACACTTCAAAAATGGAAATTCTTCATCTCCAACCAAAACCCTTGAAACCGACTAATTCAAGAAACCCCGTAGAGGAACAACAATTAGAATCTCCCAGAAGGAGTATGCGTAGAAGAAAGTTAATTGGGGAAGATGATGAAGAAGAAACCCCGGAACAATCTCAGGGGGAAGAAGAAGAAATCACACCTGTTCCTTCCAAGGGAACTGTTTCTTCATCTTCCAAGAAACGGGTCGAACGAAGTGAATCTAGGTATGTTTGGGTTTTTGCGTCGATTTAGAATGGGAAATAAATTGAATTTCAGAATTAACTCCATTCTAAAGGAACAAGGCATGGAATTCTTGTTTGAATTCGCCTTTAATAATGCTCTTGTTCCTTAGCAGGATGAATTTGTGTAAATTTTGTTAAACTAATGGTTGCACAACTGAGGTTAGAGGAAAGAAAATAGGTTTAATCAAGCCACTTTGGAAAGTTGGGAAGTTCCTTGCAAAGGAACTGATTTGTATTTAAACGGAAAGGAACTGTTTCTTTTCCGAATTTTCCTCAAGACAAAATTTAGAATATTTTGGAGGAACGCTGGCCAAAACAAACTTAACCATAACCTACTCTTCCCCTTCACAAAGTACTATTTTAATTGGTTTGGAGAGCACTCATTCCTCGAACTGAAAAGAGGAATGAAGTGGGTCTCTTGGATATGTGTTAATGTTTTGCTTGGACCCACATCAAATCAATTCCCTTCCCTCTTCATTCAACATCTTAACTCACTGTATTGAAAACAATTGTGTGATTGGTACGGTGCCTTGATAACTTCTTACTTCATCACTTTGAAGTAAGACTTACTGGTTGGACCACATAGGAGTCAAACAAGGGAACATTTGAATGAAAGACTCTAAATGGACTTGGTTGTCTGTCCAAGAAGGAGTCTCATTCAAGGAGAATGGCTCCAGTTCCTCAAAAAGAAAACTGCCTAACTGATTAGAAGAAGATAATGATGTTATCTTGAGGAACCTGTTCCTAACGCGGAGGAACCAAAACCTAAGAGGCGCAAACACATTGCTACAAGCCTAAATTCTGTTCCTCAGAGAGTGAGGAAGAGCATCGTAAAAATTGCTCCATGTTTCTGTTCCTTCCAACAAGGACTCTCCTTTAGTCCTTTCGGATAATGAGGAACAGGAACCCTCACTCTCAAGGAACCTACTCCACCCCATCTCCAAACTCTCTGTTCCTTTCACAAAACTCCTCCATTTCCCTTCTTCCTTCTCTGTTCCTTCCACTTTTGAGCAGTTGAAGGATGAAATAAAAGGCCTAAACCTTTTGCTTCCACCTCCACAACTCTTCCACCCACACCACCATTCCTTCCCTCCATTTATCACTCTTCACCTTCCGTTTCCATTCCGGAACAGATGACCTTCCATTCCAACCCCTCCAGTTCCTTCACAAATCCCCATCTGCCTCAGTTCCAAGGGTAAGGAACAGGAACTGGATGATGCTAACTGGGTTAATGATGTTGTCTTCCTGCTCAACATATGATAAAATTTTATAATCATCTTCATTGGACTTTGGATGCAAAACTGATACAATGTAAGTCTTATGAAGACTTGAGTGATACGTGGTTGCGCAACAAAAGAAGATGGACTCTATGGCCTGTGCCTTGGAGGAGTGAAGGAACAGGTTGGACTCAACATGGGGTGGTGATGAAAAATTGAGGATGTGGTTGAAGAAGAAGTTGTAGAGGAACATCATTCCCCTTCCCAGTCTTAATTTTTATTTTTATTTTTGTTGTTGTTTCCGTTTCTTTCTTAAGGAACACAGCTTTTGTTTATCCTTTTTCTTTTCTTTCTTTGTTTTGTTATGGAACAAGTGCTATATAATCAATGACTTTTGCTATTATGTCTGTGTTTCCAAATGATTTGCATAATTTCTTCCTTGGAATGGCTAGTATTATGTGATTGATGTTTGAGCAAGTTTACTCTTTGTTTCTAACTTAACCACAATGGTGCTTGTATATTGGTCTTAAGGTGTTAAATCAATTCATCAATACATGCAGAGTCTATTCTTTTTGAGGATGACAAAGGGGGAAAATGATTTAAGGAACAAACTGTACATATCTTGAAAAATTGGAAAAATTAAAAAAATTGGATAAGGTAAATGAAAAATCAAAAATAGGTTAAGGTAAATGAAAAATCAAACTTCAGTTACTCACATAATTGTGTTTTATTTTTCATTTTCTTCTTTATGTTTTTATTTTCATTCACTTATATTATTTGTTATTTTCCTTAGTTTGTACCTTTGTTGTCATCATCAAAAAGGGGGAAATTGTTGAACCCTAGTTTTGATAATGACAAAGAAACAAAGAACAAACTAAGTAGTGAACTAATGGTTATTTAAGTGTATGGTGTTTAAGGTATCAATGAAGGAACTGGGAGAATACGAAGTCAAGAAGAAGTCAAGAGAGGATTTCAAAGGCTAAGTAAAGAAGTTTCTAGTTGATACTGGAGCAAGCATTGGATCAAGAAGATAGAAGCTAGGCGTTTTATTTTCTAGTTCCAATGTAAAGGAACAAAGAAAGAATGGTAAGGAACATTGGCAGTTATTTGAGAATGAAGTTTGTTCCTTTGTAAGGAACAAACTAAGTGGCACTAACGAATATGTTAAAGGAACTTAGTTAATAAAGGAACTAGACTTAGGCGTGAAAGTATAACTTAAAAGTGAATTGAGTAAGTCATGCCTAAATTATAGGAAATTAGTTTTATCTAATTTCAAATGATAAAATCAGTTTTAAAAAGAAAATCTGTTTAGAAAAAGATTTTTTTTTCGGAAAATAAGAAAATAAATATCCGGTTTTAGAAAGATTTTTTTAAAGATATTATTTTCTTAAAGATTAAAAATTCAGTTTTAAAGATAAAAAGTTTTTATAAAACTGATTTTCGGATAAAGCTCAAGGAACTCCTATTACTTAGGAGTAATGGCTAGAATATATCCACGTTCATTTAATATGGATTCATGGATCATGGGACATGATGTGAAACGTGTTCCTTAGGGGAAGGAACATCATGGGTTAATGGACTTAAACATGTATCAATTTTAATCCCACGTTCTTATGATTACACTATAAATATGAAGTCTAGATAAGTTCCAAATTGTGCCTGACTAAGTAATTAAGTGAGTTTAACTATTAAGTGTCAGTGCCTTCATTCTCTCATAATAGCCATTTGTTCTTTGCCTTCTTACTCTAATTCCACTAAGCTTATTTCGATCAATTGTATTTTGGTTTTTGGGGTAAGGGAACTTTGAGTGAAGTTCTGTAAGAGAAAGGCTTTGAGTGAAGCTTGTATGTGTGAGAAAACTTCGAGTGAAGTTGAGAGGAACTGCTGTTAAGGGAACAGTGGCTCAGGAACTTGAGTTTAGGAACTCAAGGTGTGGCTCGAGTTAGAATTAGGTTGTAACAAGTTGTTTGGCCTAATTAGTGAAAGTGTTGAGTTTAAAATCCCTAGTGGTCGAGGTTGTTTCTTCTTGTTGGGCCCAAGAAGTTTTTCCTCGTAAAAATCCCTTGTGTTCTTAGCTTGTTTATTCGTTTAAGTTTTAGTTTCCGCAAAAAGTTACGTGTATTTCTACACCTACAATTCATCCCCCCTCTTGTAGTGTTCCTAGGGAAATAACATTCGCGAGTTTTGTCGGCCCGTTTTTTATTTAAAACGTTGTAATTGGGTGAGTATAAATACCCCCCCTTAGCCCATTTTAAGAAGGGAGAGTTTTATTTTATTCACCACTCTTAGATTTTAAATATTTTGAGGGTTTTAGGGAGGATCAGCCTCCATAGCTTAGTTTAGGGGAAAAGTGAGAAAACTCAAAGAAAGATTGAAGATTTGGAAATTCAAGGGTGACAACTTGTATTTGAAGTTTCAATAATTTATCAATGAGCATTTCTTATTCTTTCTCTCTCTTCTTTTATTGCTTTATTTTAATTGTTAGCTTTGTTTAATCTTCATGTTTAATAGTTAATCTAGATTAGACTTTTCTTTTTCTCCTTGTTTCTTCTTGTTTATTCATTAGATCTTGTTTTAAATTATTGATTTGTTAGGGTTTTGCTAATTTTAGATTAGTAATTTCTCATTCCTAGTGCTTTTTCTATTTTGATTTCAATAGTTTATACCCTTAGTTAACTAAAACTTGACGATTTCTTCGGTCTAGCTTATTGTTAAATTAACACATATTGGTGCACCTTAGTCCCTGTGGATTTCGATCCTTACTTATCACTTTACCTAGTTTAGTGATTTAGTTAGGTTTTGTTTCACCTTAGGAGATTAGTAACAACCTAGTTTTTCCTTTGTCAAAACCAAACATCAGTTTACAAGAGAAATCTAGCAGAATTGTTAAATTTCAGCTAACTGATTAACAGAATGTCTTAACATATTTTTGGCGCCAAATTACAATAATAGAATTCAAATCATTCTATAACACCCTAATCTCTAATCCATTCTCTTTAGATGCATAATGTGCTACAAAAACCGAATACGACAACGACCCAATTACAGTATCAATGAGATAAGCCTCAGAGGGGTGTAAATTCACACTACCAGAGTTCAACCTAAGATACCAAGTTGAAAGCTTAGTAGTTTTCAAGCAGATAGAGATATAGACTCACAAAAAGCTGACAAAATGATGTAAAAGAAATGGGTTTTGAAGCATGACATTAAACCATATGCAAACCTCGACGTCGCTCTATAGAAAATGAAGGATGAGACTGAAGCATGCAGTTTAAGACTAAATTTTGCCAATTTCTCCCAGACATTTTTATTCTTGATCATATTGGAGCAATCATAACCTAAAAACATAATTTTCCTACACCATTCTAATCCATTAAACCATACAGCTTGATTCAAAGCACAAATGACCAATCCCATTAGTTAGATGAGTTCTAATTTGTCTCAAAACCTTTCACACCTAAAGTTATAAGTGATAACCTCCCAAAATTTAGAATGAACAAGATCCTTGACAATTAAAAAGCAGAAAATGGGACATATTAGTAGAAAAATCAAAAGAAGGAAAATACAACCGTTGGAAAAATAGTTCTTATTTTCCTTTTATATAATTTCAAAATTAATCTAAATTGATTTTCAAGTTAATTACTTTGAATCTGTTGTTGTCACTTGTTTTGTTAGTTCCTATATATTAGGAACAAAACCACATTTGTTGCAGATATTTAACATTGAGATGTTAGTGGAGCTCTTTCCACGTTTTTTAGATTAACTATTAAAATCGTTGCAGGAATGCACGGAATGTTAATTGTTAGAGTTCATTTTTAAAAAAAGTTTAAATAGTATGAATGTGACCTACATAAAATTAAAAAATCACATATAATTCTTGTTTGGGCCCAATAATGCCCAATGGGACACTACATGTTCTCAAGCTGCTTGCCAGCGTGGCAGTCTTCTAGTGGGACCCACCCATCTTAAATCCTATGCCAGCATGGCAGGGACATTCTTCACACATTTCAACGACTATAAATAGGGGGCAGATTCCCATTTATTGAGGTAATAACTTCTAGACAAACTACTTCACAGATCCCAATCAATACACATCAACTAACTTGATCGTCAAAGGGGTGATCCCGGATCCACCCCCGTGGTAGTCTAACTCTCGTCCTGTGCAGATCTCCCAGCAATCTTCGAGCATCCGACCCTCATTAGTCCTAATCTCGATCCATCCCGCATAATACAAGTTTTTATCCGAAACAGGTTGGCGTCGTCTATGGGGACATCGAACTAAAAGTCATGGCCATCACTCGGAGAAATCGGAGACGACAGAGGACTCCTATCCCCTCTCATCACTCGAGAGCACCATCTCATGAGGTGGCCGACGAGACAGCGGAAAACCCCCGGCAGGCCCCTATCCTCTCGTCCCGCCACCAGCACGTCCTCGAGGAGGTTCATCCTCGAGAGGCCACCAGTGCAGTCAACCTCAGGGTGCCTCGAGCTAGACAGCTCAAACCCACCTGGCCCCCCTCGATATGAGCATATCAGCCCTAATTCGGTCACTCAACAAGATCTTCAGTAGCTCGCTGATCGTCTCAGCGACAATTTTGAACGCGGCCTCCGAGCTCTGATATTGAATTTCCAGGCAGGAGGAGAAGGACCCTCGAACAGACCCCCTTTACCTCCCATGCCTCGGCTGGTTATTGGTCACAATCGGGCAAGGAACCTGGACCAACCCCAGGTCATAGCCTTCGATCCGCCGAGTTCACCACGGGTATCTCGAAGGGCAGCTCAGGTCGCCCCCAGCAGGGGGACGCGCGACATGTCATCAACGAGTGCCATCTGAGAAACGACAATCGAGACGCTCGCGATCTTAAGCGAAAAACGAGCACAGTCCAAGGCAAGGGATATGCCTCCCAGCCCTAACTGGGAGTAGAGGAAACCTCGAGAGAGGGAACCTCGAGATCAGAGGGAGCCTCAAGCGCAGATGGAGCCTCGTAAAGAGAGGGAGCCTCGACATCGTTGGGGTCATCAAGAACGAGCGTCTAGCAGCTCTGAGTCCAGCCTCGAGTCAGAGGCCCAAATGGGTAATCTAGGGTTTGTGACTCCCTTCAGGGATAATATCATGAGAGCCACCACCCCTCGAAAGGTCAAGGTTCCTCCCATCGACCACTATGATGGAACTACAGACCCCATCGATCATCTGGCAGCATTTAAGGCACAAATGAGTGTGCAAACTAGCAGCGAGGTTGCATGGTGTAAGTTTTTCCCAACCACTTTGAAGGGGTTGGCCTTGACCTGGTTCACCGAGCTCTCCTCCGGAAGTATATCGAGCTTCGTGACTCTCGAAATAGCCTTCAAGCAGAATATCATCGCTGGCAGAAGACATCGAAAGACTAGCATTCACCTCATGTCGATTGGAGGACAATGGGCACGACCCCCGGTTTAATTTGAACCGAAGAGAGATCTACCTGGACATCAAAGGAAAGTACCCCTTGCCAAATCCTAACCCCATCCGGACTTCCGTCAACAAGCGGGATAAAAGGCTCTGGTGTGAGTTCCATCACGACTGTGGTCACACTACACGTGATTGTCGAGAACTAAAGAGAGCGCTAAACAAACTAGACGACGAAGGAAAATTGAATCGATACTTGAAGGATCCGAAGGAGAAGAAAATCGAGCCCCGCCAAGAAAAGCATACCTGAAGTGACGAGACAGCGGGATATGTTAGCGTCATTGCGAGAGTATTCGCCTCGGGCGGCTTAACCAATCGCTCTCGAAAAAAGCATCGCTATGCCCTGAAACACGGAAGCGACGGGGCTTCTTCAGCAGTCTGCCCAACTATGACTTTCAAAGACAGCCATCGACCCATACAAACCCCACATGATGACCCTTTGGTCGTCGAAATAAAGATAACCAATCTACGGGTGGGTCGAGTCTTGATAGATAGCTGGAGTTCTGCCGACTTCATAACTATGGGCTGCCTGAGGAAGCTGAAGTACCAGGAAAAGGACCTCGCCCTTATCGACCAGCCATTGGTGGGATTTGGTGGACAATCTGTTCACCCCCTAGGCTCGGTCAAGCATCCCACTCAAATGGGGGAGAAGGGAGTGGACCGGAATGTTGTTGTCGACTACCTAGTGGTAGACACCAATCTCCCTTAGAAAGTGATCATAGGGCGGCCCACGCTCAACAAAGTCAAGGCCGCCATCTCGACATACCAACTGCTCCTGCAGTTCGAGGGAGACGATGGGAAGGTCGCTCGATTGTTCGGTGACCAAAAGTCTGCCCGCAAATGTTACGTCAACAGTTTAAAAAAATAAGAATGAAGAAGCTACGCGAAAAAGAAAGTGCCCCGAGCCTGAGGAGCCGCTTCCCAAGAGGTACGAGAGACCTCGGCCCGCGGACAGGTACGAGGAGGTATGCATTGATGGTGAAAAGGGCCGCATGGTCAAACAAAAACTCAGGCACTAAGGGGCCGAAAGGAGTGCAGCGGCCTCCGAGGAGGTACAGAAGTGGTTGGCTGCCGGTTTCATTCGAGAATGCCAATACACCGAGTGGTTAGCCAACGTGGTCCTGGTCCGAAAGCAAACCGGGGCCCGGAGGATGTGCGTCAATTTCACAGACCTGAACAAGGCCTGCCCAAAGGATGATTTCCCTCTACCAAAGATTGATAGGCTGGTAGACTCGACAGCCGGCCATGCATTGTTTAGCTTCATGGATGCAAATGCGGGATATCATCAGATCTCGATGGCTACAGAGGACCAAGTCCATACCGCTTTCACCACAAGCTCAGGGGTTTTTTGCTACAAAGTAATACCTTTCGGTCTCAAAAATGCTGGGGCCACCTATCAACGATTCGTGAACAAAATGTTCGAGAAACAAATCGGACGGAACGTTGAGGTCTATGTCAACGATATGATCGTCAAGAGCAAAAAGAAGGAGACCACTTCTCCGACCTCAGGGAAACACTTTCCACTCTTCGCACCCACAACATGAAGCTGAATCCGAAGAAGCGCGTCATTGGTGTAAAGGGAGGAAAGTTCGGGTTCCTTGTCGATGAAAGGGGGATCGAAGCCAACCCCGATAAAATTCAGGCCATTATCGAGATGAAAATCCCTCGAACCGTCAAAGAAGTCCAACGCCTAACCGGCTGCATGGCGGCCTTAGGGCGCTTCCTCTCTCGATCTCCCGACAATAGTCTCCATTTCTTCCGAGCTCTAAAACAGTCAACATTCGAATGGGATACATCAGCAGAAGAAGCATTCCAACAACTCAAGACCCATCTAGCAAGTCTCCCAAAGTTAGTCTCACCTTTGCCAGGAGAGACGCTCTTTGCCTACCTGGTTGTGTCCAAACACGCCCTTAGCGCGGTCCTCGTGGCTGAGCGAGAGAAGAGCCAACACCCGGTATACTTCATAAGTCACGCCTTCTGAGGCGCAGAGTCCAAGTATCCATCGATCGAGAAGATGGTTTATGCCCTGGTTCTCGCGACTCGGAAACTCAAGCCTTATTTCCAGGCTCACCCTATCAAAGTTCTTACAAGTCAATCGATACGGAAGGTAATGGAAGGGAGGAATCAGTCGAGCAGGGTGACTGATTGGGCCAACCAAAAATCAGATTTTGGTATAGAGTTCGAGCCCCGACGTGCTATAAAGGCGCAAGCTCTAGCCGACTTCACCGCAGAATGCACCTCCCGAACCGAGCCTACCGAAGAAGGATCTTGGAACATGTTCGTCGATGGGTCATCATCCAAAGCAGGATGCGGCGCTGGGCTCCTGATCCTCGATCCATAGGCTAACAGAACTGAGTATGCAATTAAGTTCGATTTCACCGCCTTAAATAACGAGGCCGAGTATGAAGCACTGCTCTTAGGTATCCAGCTCTGCAAAACAACTGACGCTCGAAATCTCAAGGCTCACTCTGATTCCCAACTAATTGTTGGACAGTTGACGGGGGAGTTCGAGGCGAAGGAAGATAGTATGAAGACGTATCTGAGGAAAGTAAAAGAAGAAATTTTTAGCCTATACCTCTTCACCATAACTCACATCCCTCGATCAGAGAACCAACAAGCAGACGCCTTGTCAAGGTTGGCGAGTTCAGAAGAGGATCTCTCACCTCGACCCATCATGTGGGAAGTTTTGAAGGCACCCAGCATTAACAGGTGGGTAACCACTCTTGACATAAGCCCAACATGGATGGACAAGATCATAGCATTCATTCGAGATGGTATCCTCCCTGAGACGAGCTCGAGGCAGAGCGAATCCGGAGGCGGGCTCGTTGGTTCGCTTATCACGAGGGGCAACTATACAAAAAGTCATTCACTCACCCCCTCCCCCGCTGCCTCACCCCCCAAGAAATGCGTCGGGAGGAATGCGGGAGCCACCAAGGGGCGCGAACCATTGCAGCTAAAGCTCTTCGAGCAGGGTACTACTGGCCCACCATGAGGGAGGATGCCTCAGCCATGGTTCAAAAGTGCAAGGAATGCAAAATGCATGCTAACCTTCCTCACCAAGTTGTAAGCACCTTGACTACTATCCAAGCCCCCTTGCCATTCGACATATGGGGTATGGACCTCCTTGGACCTTTCCCTCCAGCGTTAGGGTAGAGGAGATTGTTTGCTGGTAGCAGCCAATTATTTCACAAAGTGGGTCGAGGCAGCTCCTCTGGCCTCGATCACTGACAAGCAGGTTCAACAGTTCATCTGGCAACACTTGATCACCCGATTTGGGGTCCCTCGAGTTCTTATATCAAACAATGGTCGACAGTTCAACAATGGCCCTACTCGCGATTATTGTTCGAAATTGGAAATTGAAACTAGGTTACCGCTGTTAGTCGACCTCAGACTAACGGGAAAGCAGAATCAGCCAACAAGGTGGTCTTAAAGGGGCTCAAAACAATGATCGAGAGGGCGAAAGGCTCGTGGATCGACGACCTACCCAGAATTCTCTGGTCAACCAGGACAACCGTTCGAGAAGCGACGGGCCACTCGCCCTTCGACCTGGTGTATGGGACTGAAGTTGTCCATCCCGTCGAGTTAGGCCTCCCATCACCCCGGATCATGTTCTACGATCACGACATCAACGACGAAGAAAAGAAGATTAACCTCGATCTCCTCCCCGAGACTTGAGGAACAACCCTCCTTAAGGCTATCTCATATAAACTCAAACTCACCCGGTTGTTCAATTGCCGAGTCAAGCAGTGACCTTTTCAGGTCGATGATTGGGTACTTCGGAACTTTGAGTCCACTAGGCGACAATCTAACTTAGGTAAGGTGCAGCCCAACTGGGAAGGACCATATCGTGTGACCTCGATAGTCCGCCCAAGCACTTATGGCCTCGAAGACTAAGAGGGACGTCCCCTTCCTCGACCTTGGAACGCGGACAACCTCCGAAAATTCTATATCTAGGGGTTTGTCCCTTGAGCTTGGGGGCATACCACATCAACACTTTTGTAAACATTTTGTAAGGCACTGGCGACCTTAAAGCATGTCAATTTTTGTAAACATCGCAAGTCACTTGCCTTTGTCTTTTGGACATTGTTTACAACAGTTGCCTTTGTACATTACTTATTATATAAAGAGCTTCGCGCTCACTCGACTAACATACAACAAATATAAAGTAAAAAGGGCCTCGAGATTCCTCGGCACAGCATTAATTCCAGTATAAAATACAAGGCATATAAGCTCGAAGAAACAAACTGATGAACATCAAATAATCGAGTTTCATTCCATTAATCATAGTACAAGCTATCGAAGTCGCTACAATATAAGTTCAAGAAAAAACTTAGATCAAACAAGAAAGCCTAAGGGTCCAATGTTAACCCCAGTAGGAGACATATGCAAAGACTGGAGAGAAGATAGATAAAAAGGAGGTGCGTGAAGAAAAGGAGAAGAGCCACGGTTCACCCCTCGAGAATGGCGGGGGGAGGGGGAACTTGGTCCTCAGTATGGCCTGCGTCAGCAGCTCCCTCCTCCTGGAAAAGTGCCTTGACACCTTCCTCGACCTCGACCCAGGAAAGACCGGGGACAAGCCTCTCGAGGACCCACCGCACCTTGCAGAGAGCCTCGATCTGTCCAATCTCATAGGCCTGCAGGGAGACGTCCTCAAGGAAGGTCCTCCCCTCGTCGGAGTCCTTCCAGTCCTTGACAACGGCCTCCCGGCACTCCCGGGCCTTGGCAATGGCCTCCTCAAAATTCTTTCGAGCCCTCTCGGCTCGCT
This sequence comes from Beta vulgaris subsp. vulgaris, assembly GCF_026745355.1. Classification (NCBI taxonomy): domain Eukaryota; kingdom Viridiplantae; phylum Streptophyta; class Magnoliopsida; order Caryophyllales; family Amaranthaceae; genus Beta; species Beta vulgaris. The sequence continues at coordinate 35,814,334 of NC_079204.1, forward strand.
GGTCAGCCTTCTTGCAGTCCTTGGTAGCTGCCCTATGCCTTTTGCTGGCCGACTCCCTCTGCGAAATGGCGACCTCAATAGCCTACTCGAGCTCCCCCTTCTTCTCCTCGAAGACCTTGAGGGACTTGGCCATGGCCTCCTGGGTCTTCGAGAGTCGCATCTCGGCCAAGCACAGTCAATTGACGAGAGTGTTCCTCTCATCCCAAGACATCTCCCCCGAGACATCCCCAACGGCTATCCCAGGCTTAGACCTTCGAGCCAGGGCAACACCCTGATCGACAACTGATAAAAGAAAGACGTATTAGTAAGCATTAAAAACTAAAAACGTTCGAAGTAACATAAATAAGATCACCATACCTCGGCCATGGTCGCCTTAACGGCCTCGACCTCTTGCCCGTCGGGCGTCAGACACGCCCTCCCATCAAGCTCCGTCATGAGATGCTCCGAGGCTCTATCGTACCTCGCAGCCATTTCGGCTCTCAAGAGGGCCGAGAAGGGTATCCTGGTAGTCTCCTCAGGCCAAGCTGCCTTCTTGGAAGTCGTCGTAGCTATGGCAGCACTCGAGGCAGTAGTGGCGGGAGGGTCCTCGACTTTAACCAGTGCCAAGGCCTCGGCCTTAACGTCCTTTGGCTCAGGTTTTGGAGCCAGGAGAGAAGGAGGTTGCTTCCTCTCCTCGACGGAGGGATCAGCCTCGAGTTTCACCAAGGAGGCCTCCATGACTGCCCTCAAGGCCGAGGACAAATTGGAGCCGGCCTTGGCCAGCTTTCAACGCTTGGCCGCTCGAAGGGCCTCGGCAGTTATCAAAGGTTGAGACATTGTTGGTCGAGGTTAAGGAAGAGATGGAAAATCAAGTTTGAAGAGAGAGAAGAAAAGAGGATGAAGTTGTGAAATCTGCAGGACTAATTGTCCGTACTTATAGGCAGGACAGATCACAGTTCCCAAAAAGGGCATTAATTACTTGCCCCCTAATGGGCTCCCACGTGTCAAGGCCCAGGAGAAGGCCTCACGCGCCCCACGCTCGCATTAGTCATTGATCTTCTGGTCCAAGCATGAAAGCTTTAAGTCTCGACATACATAAGACATCGAATGACTAAACAAAGGAAAGCGAGGCATGAAGAGATAGGCAAAAATGAATATTCATTTTCAATAAGGAAAACATTACATCCTAAAAGCCACTGAGGGTTTAGCTAAAAAAGAATCTTTATTTTCATCAAAAGAAAGCAATACACCCTAAAGGCCACACAAGGCCCAGCTAAGTACAATCAAGGCAAAAGGCAAAATACCTGTTAAATACAAAAGCTAAAAAGAGCTACTCGAGGTATCGTTGTCCGAGGTTTCAGGCACAACCTCCTCATCGCCACTCTCAGAGGAAGAGTTGTCACACGAGTCTTCTCGGTCCCCCGAGTTCTCGTCATGCACCTCCTCTTCTTGAGCAACGGGCGTCCCGGCGGCCAAGGGGTCTTCGATCTGTTGGGCGTCGCCCCCAAGAAGATCCCCTATGTCGATGGCATCATCAACCTCGAACTCAGGGTCCGAGTCGTTGTCCTCATGAAAGGCGGCATCAACCGCCGCATTATATTCTACCTCGACTACCTGCCAGTCAGCCTGGGGGTATACCTTCTTGAAGGCCTCTTGAAGCCTCCCCACAGCCTCTCGAGCAGCCACCTCCGACGCCTATAGGCCTATGTCTGCCGCAAACTCTAGACCTGCCTTCGAGGTCTTCCATTCCTCGATAATGAGGTCCCGATGGCGTAAAACTATGTCCCCTTGGCTCGTCGAGTCCCGGACCTTTTGCTCCAGAGCAGCCTTCTCCTTGGCCCAGAGCTTCTTTACCTCCTCGAAGCCTTTGTTCAGCCTCTCGATCTCCTCGCCCCGCTCGGCGGTAAGGTCTGTTTGCGCCTTCAACCCTTCTCGAAGCTTTCGAAAACTTGCGGTATGGCGATGGCTCATCACCGCCATACGAATCGAGTGCTGAAAGATAGAAAAGTGTTAGTGCAGGATCACAATATATAATGTATAACTAGCAAACCAAGAATTAACTAACTTACATCGATCCAAGAAGAGTGAAGCTTCTCGACCTCTTCTTCCTCGGAAAGCCCGGGAAGCAATTCAATGTCCGGCTTCGAGATGAACCGCTTAACCACCGAATCAAAAAGGGCGGCCTTATCGATGGTGGTTTTTTCTGTAAAGTCCCGGGTAATAGTCTCGGGCTCCGAAGTCTTCCTTTTCTTTGAGACAGGAGAGTCGTCCCCTCGAGTTGGAGATACGTCCCCCATCTCTGCTGCTTCAATGGATTTCCCCTTGGATTTTGGGGTTCCCCCTTTCGACCGAGGGATGTTCTCTGTGACCACATCCCTCTTGTCGTCCGTCCCTCGAGGGGTGACGATAGCAGATTTGGTTGGAGGACGGACCTTCGGCCTCTTCGAGGGATCCTGAGAGAGGGAAGAGTTAGAAGCAATTAAAAGAACAAAGCACAATCACTAAAAAGATGGATGTTACCTTTGGGGCTCGAGGAACCTTGGTGTCGCCCTTCGACACCTTCATTTCGAGTTGCTCCTGAACCCTCTGATTGGCGGTCAGTCGCTTCTGCATCTCGTCACTCAGTTCTTGACGGGTTATGACTGCAAAACAGCACAAAAACAGTTAGGATCGTTTTAAAGAGTAAAGGATGGTGGCCGAGTGCCTTAAGCATACAAAGTCCCTACCCTGGGGATAGGCTGGGCTCAACCCCATCGCTGACAAGAAGTGCTCATTGCTCAAGTCATCAGCAGCAGGATTCCATTGCTGAGGAACTTGTTTCCGGTCACCCATCTCGATTACAGTGACGCACTGGCAGTATATGGCCACCCTAGCCTCGTCCTCAAACATTCAAGGAATACGTCTGTTCAGCCACAAGTTAGGTCCCTCGAGTAGAGGGACCACTGGGAAATCCCACTGTTCGGCTCGATACACGTACATCAATTCAGTACGAAAAAACTGTTTATTCGAAGGCATAGCGCCAACGATCTTGTAGGAGTGACGAACTTGGAAGCTCCACCAGCCTTCTCCGTTCGAGGTGGCGGACATGACGACGAGTTTCACCATATCTCAAAGGATAAAGAGGGCTAGACCCATATCATTTACAATGGCAAAAACCCCACCATCGAGCCCACACTATTGGGCATAAGTTGGCATAGGGCCAGGCCATAGGAGGAGAGCACCTTGACTATGAAAGGGTCCAACGGAAACCCCGGCCCTAGCTCGAGATGCGCCTTGTACAGCGCAATACAACCCGTCGGCGAAGTACATACCGTCTCTGTGGGTTCTGGTATATAAAGGGCGTAGGGGTGCTTAATAAAGAAGGAACTCACGAGGAATCGAAGATTCTCCGATAAGAAGTCCATGAACGGCCCTCGGAGATGGAAATGGGCTATCCCTCGAGGTAGATCCACCGCGTCTTCATCTCTGCCGCTCGTACTCGCGGTAAGAGAGTTACCCTCACAGCTCCCCTCCATCACTCGAACGACCTGGCTATCGAGAAGATCATCTAAGTAAATCCTAACGACCCGAAGTCGAGGAATAGCAACAGAGTAAGGGGGTTATTTAACTCCTCCTCCCCGTCGGAAATAATGAACGCACCGTCACTCAAGTATGGTAGAGCGTCGAAGACCTGAGTGGGATCCGAACACTCGAAGGCCGCGGACACTACGGGAACCCCTCCTATCAAAATCCCATCGAACAAGGGTTCTAACAAGGGAGGTAGGGTCCCCGAGCTAGATGAAGTGCCCCCAGAATCCTTTAATAGGGGGATCCATCCGGCGTTGGAGCACAGCTGCTCCACCTTGAGAACCTCTCCTTGCCGAAAGCCCAAGACCTACAGTTAGGCACTCCACCCAGATCGAGTGGAGGATTATCTCGGCCATCGACGACGCCGAGATCGGCACCCATCAAGAGCTACGGTGTCATACCCCTCGAGTCGTTCAGGGCCCATTGTCTCCTAGGCGACATCGAGCGAGGCCATTTCACCTCCCTCGAGTTACCTGGGGCTCATTGGCTCTTGGGTAACCTCGAGCGAGGTCTCCTCACCTCCTCGAGTTACCTGGGGATTATTGGCCCCTGGGTAACCTCAAGCGAGGTCTCCTCACCTCCTCGAGTTACCTGGGGCTCATTGGCCCCTGGGTAACCTCGAGCGAGGTGCCCTCGCTTCCTCAAGTTACCGGGGGCTCATTGGCCCCTGGGTAACCTCGAGCAAGGTCTCCTCACTTTCTCGAGTTACCTGGGGCTCATTGGCCCCTGGTTAACCTCGAGCGAGGTCTCCTCACTTCCTCGAGTTACCTGGGGCTTATTGGCCCCTGGGTGACCTCAAACGAGGTCCTCTCACTTCCTCGAATTACCTAGGGCTCATTGGCCCCTAGGTATCTTGAGTGAGGTCTTCTCACTTCCTCGAGTTACCTGGGGCTCATTGGCCCCTAGGTAACCCCGAGTGAGGTCTCCTCACTTCCTCGAATTATCTAGGGCTCATTGGCCCCTGGATAACTTCGAGCGAGGTCTCCTCACTTCCTCGAGTTACCTGGGGCTCATTGGCCCCTAGGTATCTCGAGCGAGGTCTCCTCAGTTCCTCGAGTTACCTGGGGGTCATTGGCCCCTAGGTATCTCGAGTGAGGTCTCCTCACTTCCTCGAGCTACCTGGGGCTCGTTGGTCCGTGGGTACCTAGAGCGAGGTCCCCTCACTTCCTCGAGTTACCTGGGGCTCATTGGCCCCTAGGTAACCTCGAGCTAAGTCTTTCCATCCCCTCGAGATAGACATAGAATCTAGCCATGGAGGGTGTTCTGGTATATTCCGCAAAACACGTGGCATCAGCAATGACCCCTCGCACATGTTTCGCGTGGGCCTAATATTTAGGCCCAATAATGCCTAATGGGCCACTACATGTTCCCAAGCTGCTTGCCAGCGTGGCAGTGTTCCAGTGGGACCCACCCATCTTAAATCATGTGCCAGCATGGCAGGGACATTCTTCACACATTTAAACGCCTATAAATAGGGGGCAGATCCCCATTTATTGAGGTAATAACTTCTAGACAAACTTCTTCACAGATCCCAATTAATACACATCAACTGACTTGATCGTCGAAGGTGCGATCCCAGATCCACCCCCGGGGTAGTCTAACTCTCGTCCTGTGCAGGTCTTCCAGCAATCTTCGAGCATCCGGCCTTCATTAGTCCTAATCTCGATCCATCCCGCATAATACAAGTTATTACTCGAAAGAATTCTAAAGATGCAATTTTCATATAATATGCAACAAATTAGATAGTAAAACAATTGTGAATGACTATATACACACATTGAAAGAAAAACTAAGCACATTATTTATTTAGACGTTTTCATAAAATTAACTTCTTACACATTCTGAAACACTCCCGTATTCACTAAGTTTGTGGTAACATTGAAGTTATCCGCTCTTTATCACATATCCAAATTTTCAAACCCTTTTTGCTTGTAACTCATAATAAAACCACATAGAATGTCCGTGGCTGAATACTGGCTGAAGGAGATATCATCCTACGTGAGGTAGAGACTGTCCTTGGTTTTTATTTATCGTCAATTCAAAACATACCACCTATGAAAATTGTCTTCTAGAATTTGATCGGGAACTTTGTTGCGTCTGAAGGTGTAAGTGTCATTCTGGGAATGAAAACTTTATGCCTCACATTACTACCGGTATAGTAGGGGACTTTGTTGTGTCTGATTGCCAAGATGATTTACGACTAACCTGATACCAATACATAGTCCAAAAATCTAATCAATATTCCTTAGGAGCATCACTGGTGCTCCTACCTTCAATCTAATGTTATGATTTGGCAATCCTTCACACGTTATCGTATTTAGATTCAGTAGAATTCATTTCATGAACTCCAAAATTCCATTGCTCAACGGAACTTACATTTGAACTCAGATATGTTCTTTCTTCACCTGGCAAGCGAGACAATACACTTCACAAGTGGAATAAAACGCAAGGGTTCCGGTGCATGGGATGCGTTTTTTGAAGAAGACAACCCTTAATAGTGAAGGGCTGCGCTTAGCCCAAAAATCACAGCCCTTCATAAACGATTGTGGTGATTAATATTGAAAAACATTGTAGGGATTTTCTTTGAAATAAAGTAAACCAATCTCATTATTTGTCTCAGATTGCTTGGGATCTTGTTTGTTAACATATGAGTCTAGGAGGTCTTGGAACTAGAAATATTAAACGATGGAACCTTGCCTTTATGGTCAAATTAGGTCGGAAATTTTTGAAAATTATCCCACAAAGCTTTGGGCTAGGATTCTTATTGATAAATATCTTCGCTTCAATAACTTTATGAATTGTAAACCTTCCCCTAATTCTTCTCCTATAGGGAGGGATATTTTGAAAAGTCTTCCTTGTCTTCTTCAGGGTCTCATGCTCAAGATTAGTGATGGGAACTTTACCTCAATCTTGATCATGAGGTCCTTAGCCCCATTCCCTCTAACCTTTCCCACCTTAAAATTATGGAACTTTACCTCAATCTTAGAATGATGTTGATCATTTACTTCTTCTTGTATCACTCGAATTCTCTCCATCCGTCTCCCACAATTTCATTGCCTTAGGGATAGTATTAGATGGGCACCCTCAACTGGAGGTATCTTCTCCTTTAAAAGTGCTTATTACACCTCCTCGCCTCAACCTCCTCTAAGAGTTCAACTTCTCAACTTTAATTGGAAGAAAATTTGAAAAGTTCTAGTTCCCTTCAAATATTGAATACTTCTTTGGAACATTATTCTACTCTACTTGAAAGCACCACCCTAGATTCCAAATTCCCATATTTTGATTCTTCTTGTGTTAGATGCAACTATAGTGTTGAGGATCACATGCAACTCTTCTGGGATTGCCGCATCTTAAGCCTTTTTTAAAAAATGCTTTTTCATAAGATTTGAAATCTTTGTTGTATTGATCTTAGACCTTTTCTACATACTCCTTGGGATATTTAAATTTATTTTAACCTTTAACAGCATCAAAAAAAAAGTTTTAAATCTTTTTAGTTGGGATGTGGACTTCTAGATCTATAGGATTAATGCAGTTTGCATCAAAAAAAAAGTTTTTAATACTCCTTGGGATATTTGAAAGCACCACCCTAGTTATGCTTAATGCTAATTCATTTTTCAATAAATTTTACTTTGATTGGAATGCTTCTAACACTGCCTTTCAGGAGGCTTCCAAGTTCAGCTCCAAACTTATGGACTTTACCGCAAAAGGGTTCTATGAAACTAAACACTGGTAGAAGTTAGAAGGGCCCTGAGATTGGGGGATGGAGGAATCGTTAGGTGTGATAAAATCTTTAGTATGTGGGATTCTCCATCAAATTGAAGGCTACCTCTCTTGTTGCTGAACTTTTAATTATCAGAGGAGGTTTCGTGCTGGCAAAGGATTTTAATGGGACTCATCTTGATCTCGAGATAGATGCCCATGCACCCAAGGTTATGCTATAAAACTTTGAAAATGTTCTCACCCAAGAGCTAAGAACTCTACTTTCGGATGTTTTCACTCTCTTGGGAAGGAATTGGATGGTCACATCAAACATGTTCGACAAGATGGTAATCAGGTGGCACACAGACTAGCCCACTATGTCATCCAAATGCAACCAACCAAGATAGATTCACTTTGTGGTTCCAATGCATGCCTTTGTGGGTTACAACAACTACATCAAGGTTGTCACCACTCAAAAACCCAAACTGGTCTAGAGTCGTCACAACTTCTTGTAGTAATGTGTATCATCTTTGTTTGTTTTGTCAATTCCGTTTATGGAAGGTTTGTTTGGGTTGTTTTCTTGTTCTGTATTTTCCCAAACATGGTTTTATTTAATAATTTTTGGGCTCTTATGGCATAAACCTTAACTTAATAGAATCTTCTAATTTGAGTTTAGAAACATAAACAAAATTAAGTCTAGTTATTAGATGAAGCAATTATCTCAAAATGGATTTGATTTCCTGTATTAAGATTTGTTAAATTTGATAATTTGGATGAGGATTTATTATTTTTGTTGTAATCAATCCACAGGTTCTGCAAGCTATCTATGAGCATGTTCAAAGTGAGATTTTGAGATAACTTTTAATGTTTTAACTGATTCAGTTTAATTAAGAAAAATAGGAGTTTAGTCATAGTAGTGTTCTAGTAATGGTTGTCAAAAGCTAAAATTTATAGTTTTTAAAAGTAGTGGTGTACAAATTTTACATTAAAATGATTTTAAGTTATGACTAGTTATTCATAACTAGCTAGTGTCCAATTCATCCGTCCAACATAAGTTCAACACTTCCTTCAAATATATGGTCTCACTAATATCTTATTATATCTCTCCTATCCTACTTGGCCCGTCACTCTATTTTGAAATATAAATTAACCCCTTTATCCTATCACATCCAACTTTTTGATGATATAACAATTTACAGTTGGTCTTGTAAGAGACAATCTACTTTTAATTCTAAAGTAGGCGTGGCCCAAGCTCAATATTATGAAGAAATTAAAATGGACTATCTTTTTTAATATAGTGGCTACTCTATTCTATTTAGTAGCCACTTTAATTTATTTAATGACCAGCTTAATCTATTCATTAATAACATTCTTTAATTTATTTAATGACTAGTTTAACCTATTTAGTGACTAATTTAATCCATTTCGTAAGATGTCAGATTATTTTTTAAAATTGTTTGTTCTAACTCGAGATTTAAAAGGAAACAAAAGAAGGAGAAGAGAATGGACAACTAGGACGGTACAACATACCTAAAAATAATGTTAGAATAGAGAAAAATGGAATTGACTTCTTTAGAGAATGTAGGCTTGAATTGGATACCGTCTATTATAATAATTTGTGAACGATTTATAATCAATTAACCACTCAACAATTTGTTACCTAAATTTCTGTGTCATGACAGACGTTTAAACGAATTTGAAACATAGAGGAATATATTCTAAACCTTTTTGAAGATCTTTTTTCTAACCCTCGCATATTTATTGAGCTATACTCAAGCACGAGTCAATCCAAGCTTAATTTCACGGGCAATGCCTAGAGTTAAAGTCATGTCGACCTTCTGTCTCAATAAGCATCACTCATACAGCCCGACACTTCACCACGTTTCATACACTCTACATTCCAATCTTGTTACAATAGCTCGTGCAAGCTTTTAACCAGGACGATGCATATTCGTCCTTGAAATGCTTCCACAAGCTTTAGGGTAGGGGAGCAAATGCTCAGGTCCCCTACACTGTAGAGGGCATCGTCCGAGAAAATGAGAAACAGAAAACTTTACAAAGATTCTGAGACAAATATCAACAGGAGACTTAAAAGCATAAATGTTTCTCCCACACGAAAGAGTTTCCGAAAATCGCAGATGAGGAGCTTATCAAACAGCTACAGCAGCAGGTTGAGGAATTTTGCCATTCTCAGAGGAAACAAGACTGTCATAGTAATCCACCAACACCTTCCATCCCCCGGGGCACATGAATCCATCAGGAGGATTTTCTTTGTTCTTTGCAAGAGTTCGCATCTGCAGAAAAAAAATAAATTGTTCAGCTTATGATAGCTTCTCAAATTCAAAAAATAGCTTCTACTTTTGTTTAGGCTGGCAGGAGAAGTACCCTACCGGGTCAACCTGTACCAGCCTAACAGAAAAGACCCTTTGGTAGTAGTGCGCAGGGACAGCAAGGGTAATTAGTAATGCTAGATTAGACTTATAAAGGAGAACTTGGGTGATAAAAAAAAAAGTGAAAGGAATATCGACAAATACCTTGGTGCCTGATATGAACACAAAATCTTGAGGCCTTGATGGATCAAAGAATGCCATTTTGCCTTGAGTCGTATCATAAGCAGCAACCTAGATGATTTAAGAAACAACATTTAAATAAAACACACACGTGACCTATAAAGAATTGTAGGCATCAAGGCTGGAACTTTCGGACCTTAAAAGGTAGGATGTTGAGACGCTCAAGTCCAGGAGCCATGCCAAGGACCCTTTTCCCGTGGTCAGCATCATACAGATCTCTTTTCTCAACAGGATGACCCATGCCAGCAGGGTCGCGGCCGACAATGTAGAAATTGGCCCCAGCATTAATGCGAGCCTTTGCATGCCATTGTACCTCAGTTGGACCAGCATAGTGCATAGGAGAAGGAAATATCGAAACAACAGTCGTCTCTGGGTCTAACACACCATCTTCGAGCACCTGATTTTTGCACATTCAAATCATATAGAAATATAGGATACAATATATTACATGAATAGCTAAATCTATAGTATAAAGGAAATCAACCAAATAAACTAAGATCCAAACCACAAGTTGACAACAATTATTGACCCCCAAACAACACCACCGACCCCCTGAAGATTTGTCAAATCATCCCCCATCTTCTTAATTAAGAATATGACATAATTTCATGAGAACAACAATTGTAGTAGCTGAATGATTACACTATTCCTTACATTATAGAAAAGGCGACAAATTATTCGAAGACATATCAAAGAGGAAACATGAAAAAGTGGGTACTTCAACATAGAAATTAGTCAATTACTATATCATACCACACACCATCCTTTCATAGGATATGTACGAGTGATAAACATAAAGCTTCCTCGGCCCAAACATGTCAAAGAGGTTTCTGTTGGGCGGAAAACATTTTCCAAGAAAAGTGGTTTCCTCATATTGCTTTGTTTGGTTTGTGAAAGGTCCAAAATGGTTTTCCACATGGTGGAAGATCGTTTCCCAAGGGTGTAAAACATTTTCATTCCTTAGAAGAAATGCCACATTTTCCTCCCGATTACTTACCTTCCTCCCATCCATAATCTCCCTTTAATTTCATACTTCAGTATTTTTCTCTAACTTTCCGTACACAAACTCAAATAAAGGAAAATTAATCTACAAATTGTAATTTCCCCAGAAAATGTTATTTTTCTAGGATAATCATTTTCTATTAAGAAAGTTTCTCGTTGAACCCATCAGAACCTAAGTTCAAATTTTAGTGAAAGAGGATACAGCCAAGTATGGCTTGCCCATATAAGTTAAAATTACCCAAGAACATGTCAAGAGGACAAAGTAAAGAGTAAGATGCAAAAGCAGAGAGTTAGAAGACAAATGCAGCTCCCAGAAAGTGCAATTATTTGAAGGATCAATTGTCAAACCTTTTCATGTTGCTTCATGCGCCAATGGAGTGGAACATCATCTGCCTTGGTAAAGCCTCCAAGTGGATTAAGCAACAGGATGGGGTTCTTATACCCCATGTCAAGAAGCCGACGACGTGTGTCAGTCATTAGCAGCGCATGGCCATTGTGCACTGGATTCCGAAGTTGGAAAGCAAAGACAGCATCGGCATCACGCTTGAGAAACTCCTCGCGGAGCTTAGCGGGAGACAGGCGGAATCTATCAAGACCATCATTGTACTTAATAGGCTCTAGAACCTCTAAATCCCCTCCGATCAACCAGTCTCCAGCATTGGCTATTGTTTCCTCAACGTAAGGCAAACCAGGAGCAGTGGTACCCCAAGTTCTTGCGACACGCTCTTCTTTGTTGTGCCTGTATACCTGAATACTGCATGAAAGACAAATACAGTTGCAAATGATTATTTTTCTTTGCCAGTCAATCTACCTAGATACACAAAGGAGTTTCAGAAAGATGAGTGAACCCGGTCTAATCAATCAAAACACCTTCCTTAATCGTACCAAGGTGAGTGAACCCTAGACAGAAGCTTCTTATTATAAGAGATGACAGAAGGCAGTCGAATTAATACAAACATATCCCCAGATGGCTCATAGGTGACTGAAGCATAAGATCTTTCAACAAAAACACCCTTGGAAATCTTCTGGCAGAGTAATAGTTGATTGAAATCTAAGCTTTCGTGATACAAGTCGTATTAGAAGTTAGAGCCAAAATTTTATGCACCCTCTTAGTACTTGCACCATTCAAGAGAGAAAAATCACTGGCAGGGTGGGTGATCATCTTTTAATTTTGCAAGGGCTACTGGGGAGCATATCTTAACTATTTGGAACATGAGAAATCCTTTACCATGATTTTGATAGTTCTAAGTGCACACTTGTGACTTGACTAACAAAGGTCTAAATAAGATGGTTGTGATTCTATATTCATTCAAAGTGTCACGAGTTCGAGCATCATCCAAGTGAGTGTCCCAGCACAATGTGGTGACTGGTGACTGGTGACTGGCTATGACACTAAAGAATTTCAGCCCGAAGAAAGAAATAGACACGATAGATTATTATACTTCCATGGCAGATCTAAAAAAGCGAGAGCTTGGTTACGGGGACATGAATGGCATTGAACTTTGCACTTTTTTGACCACTAATATCTTTAGATCTTTATTATATAAGCCAAGAGATGAGGTGTGGTGTTGTCTTTTAAAGTGACTAAAATATCCTCTAATAATTTAAAACAATGTTTTTCTTTTTATAAAAAATTGAAAAATGAGAATCAATGAAACTTGCCATATGAGTAGGTCAAAAATGGAATATGCAATAACATTAATAACTTGACAAACTAGATTGATACAATCAATTCACGAAATCAATTAGAATCTTCAACCAAAAAAAGTTAGCAATATACCGTGATAACATAATATTTCATATTTATAAAGTTCAAACAATATGGTTTATTAACATTTATAATTGTTAAAGAACTTTACTAATGTCGCTGAAAAGAAAATTATTAATTCATCGACCAAATTTTACAGTGACGGTATTGAACAATTAAAAATCATTTACCTATTTACCTTTAATTTAAAAGAACCTCAATAAGTTACATCACTATCAAAATAATTTTAAATAAAAAAAACATGTCCATTTATATATAACTACATAAGGTTGTCGACGTACGAATCGCGTGCATATGCAACTAGTATGTATTAGATGAAAGATGATATTATGATAATAATACATTGAGCCAAATTTAACAAGATTTCACATTGTCGATTCACACATATTGCTTAATTTAGTGCTTGTTTTCTTTTTGAATGGTAAAAGAGACTTTCAATATCTTCAATTCCATATTAATAAAAAAATACAAAAAGTTAATATTATGAAAGTACACATTAGCGAACCTAACAAGATCTTATATGAGTGTTTTCTTTGTATATATCAATGAAAATATTTGGTCAAAGATTTTGAAATTTGACCTGAAGAGAGAGAAACAAGTACTATATTGTGGGACTAATGGAGTATTACTTTTCACACATATTATTTCCATATAATTCATTATTCTTTTTTTTTGGGTTTTCTGATGGCAAAAATTCTTCATGTTAGTACATTTTTAACCATATGGTTTCTAACTCTTCAAACACACTTTTACAGTTGTGTTAAGCTTCTACAGCCTTCCCTCAAAAAAAAAAAAAAAAAAAAAGCTACAACAGCCAAAAATATTGTCACTACTTTTTTTTTTCTGTTCCTTTTGTTCACACCACTTTCAATGATTCCTAATTTGACTAAGATGATCTCTACAAAGCTACCGTACCAACTACCAAGAATCTTAGCTTGGTCGTTGGCCCAGTTTATTTATCAGACCCTAAATATCCCAAATCCACACCGATCACAACTAGAGAATCGTCGCAACTCGCAACTCGCAACATAGAACTGAACCGCTCTATCATGTCAGCCAACTTTGGAGGAGTTTGGCATCCACCTCAAATAATATAAATACCCTACTTTTATATTATAATTAGACCGTCTCGTTTAATAATTTTTGTTTTTTATTATACTAGTATTATTATACATGTTTTTATAACTCTAAATACACCTTGCATACATTTGAATCTAGTAATAATAATAATAATAATAATAATAAAGAAAAGGAAAAGGAAAAGCAAAGTATACTTACTCATTGATGATTGCAACGGGCTCAACCCCATTGGGGTCAAACAGAGCGACCCGGTTGGAGTCGCCAATCCGATTCCTCGCAACATCATCGATGGCGAGGACGATCGGCACCGACATATTGACGAAGGATCCGTCATGAAGTCGGAGTGAATTGAAATGAAGCGTTTGGAGGAACTCATTTTCTCTCATGAAACCAGAAAGTGGGCTTGCCCATCCTTCACTAAGGATGTGAACCCATTGAAGATCGATTGTAGAGAGCTTGATCCTTGGTAACTCAAAGGATTCTCTCTTTTTCTCTCTCCTCAAATCTTCTTCCACAACCAACTGCACAAGCTTTCCGCCGTCGGGTGAAATCAACTCCGACTTCACTTGGAGCCGGTTTTGATTGCCAAAACGTGGTTTCTTTGATGGAAGGGAGACATGGAAGGATGGAAGGAATTGGGTCTGGGTTGCTTTTGACAAAGAGTTGGTGGGTTTTGGGGTTTTGGTAAAAAGGGAAGCCATGGAAGCCATGTTTTGATCTTCTTCTCAAGGTGCTTTTTTTAAGTTTGGCCTGGCTGTTTGCCCAAGCCTCAGGTGCTTCAATCTCAAACTTTTTAGCCTTTATATATACACTAGTTTTGAAGCCCGTGCGTTGCACGGGTTGTTTTTTATTTTATTTTTTTTTTGAAATTTTTTGTTAATTGATTTTATATTACCTTTACTCCTTTAATATTTGTCATTATACCCTTATTTTTAGATTATCTTTAATATCTTTAATTATCTATTAATAAAATTTATAAAAAGTTGATATAAAGTTAGTATTGCAATGGTTGTTTCAATCTCTAATAAGTTAACGCATATTGACCGATATCGTCAACTAACATATCAGTATATCACTATAATAAAAGTTTAAAAATAAAATAAAGTAGATATTGAGTGGCCACAAATGCAAAGAAGCTGTCATTGAAAATGTTGGCTACTTTAGTATATTTGCAACAGTTCATTAGATGTATCGTATGGTTTAGGCAAATCTCAAGAATCAGTTTTTTTATTTTATTTTGTGATTTTATATGTGAATCATAGCCGTAGAGTGAATCTACAGTATAGTAGTACTTATAATAGATTCCTAGTTATAATAGATCCCTAAAAGATAATTTTTTTTGGTTTTGTCATAGCCGTAGAGTGAATAAACTTATCTCTCAAACTCTAAATTTTATTATCTCTCAAACTCTAAATTTTATTATCTCTAAATTAATAAGATGACGTGGCAATCCTAGGTGGCGCGCTCTATGCTCCCGAAAAGTTCCTCTTTTATATATATATATTGATGATTATACAACTACTCTAAAATATTACTTCTTGCATTTTTAAATAAACTGTTATTTCACCAAATATCCCCGAACAAATCAACATTAAGTGAAAACAAAAGTTACAGCATTAAAGTCAAAAATTGTAATTCCTCAAATCAAATTTCTCTAAAAAAGAAACCAAATTTCTCTCCATTTTTGTTTATTTAAATTTATGTTGTATGGGAAAATATGCTTTTAGGAGAGAAAATGAAAAATAATTGGTGAAATAACATTAATTGTAACACTTGGGTTAAATAAACAAAGCAAAAAAAATAATTTCAAGAAGCAAATAAATGATGGGGGAACGATTTAGGTAAATTATAGAAAAATGTGGAACTAAATATAGAAATGAAAACTACATTTTGCGGCACCCAAAATGAAAAAATAGGAACTATATTTTGGGATGAAGTGAGTAATTTGTTTTGACTAAATTATCCTCAATTTTTACATAAACTTTCCAAAATATTCCTACCTTTCTTTCAAGAGTGTACTCCTATTTATTGTTTTGCACCATTCCAATGAAATATTTATTATTTTTTTATTTTTTTTAAAGGAAAAATAAAATAAAGAGAGTAGTTCCAAGATAAAAGTACTCCATTAATTATTATTTTTTTAGTATCACGTACTACTCCCTCCAATCTCCTTAATTCCCCTTAAAAAAAATGAACACTATATTATGATACGGAGGGAGTATAATTACTTTTGATTTTTTGAGGGGAAAGGAGGGGACATAAAAGACATAATAATTTCTTTATGAGTAAAAATCAATGTAAAAGTTGTTTTTATTCATTTAATGGATCTAACAGTAAACTTGACAAAATTTTGGTTTGAGTACTCAAATTGCAGCTTTTGCAAGTTGAGTACCTAAACTGCAATTTTAGTACAGTGTAGTACCCTCAATTATACTTACCTCTAAATATATAAATAAAACTTACTATTTTAAATAGTATTAAAATTGATTAAATGTTACTCTAGTTAGAATTTAATTATGCTTAATCTATGTGCCTCTCCTCATGTTTCGTTTATTTATTAAAGAGGAAGTATTATGATTTCAAGTTTTAGATCAGTTACTGGCGGTCGGTTTGGTAAGAGATTATAAAAGGTGGGAATGGTAATGTATTATAGTTTAAATTTGTATTAAAAATCGAATGTCATTATCTATGATAATGCTATTCATCTTAAGATATTCATTTTTTTTCCTGAAATACCATTACTATCCATTAGCACTTGGAAAAGTAATATTGGATGATAATAGGAACTTATAGAAGAAAATTCATATTGTATGATAAAATTTTATTCTCATGATCATTAATATGAATTTTTTTATATAAATTTACACTTAATTAAATTATAATTATCATTATTTATAACCACTAATCAAAATAGCACTTAATGTTTCAAAAATTAATATAGCCCCGTCAAAAATGGTTGATTTGAGTGACGGTGAAAGAAGTTGCGGTTCTACAGTGAAGCGAAACATGATGGAAAATGATGGTTTCCATGTTTGTCCCGTGTCACGTGTGACGTGTGAAACCTTTTTGTTTTTGTTTTGTGTTTTATTTTTCTTGTGGGTTCTTACTATGAACACATCATTTGTCATAATACTTTTTGTTAATGAACTTAGATAATTTCTTTGCTTTTGGGAAGTTTGGTGGCGGCCTGACGGGGAGATGGTAAAATGAACCTGGACGAGTTTTATTAAGCTATACATAAGTAATAATATAACCTAATCAAGCACTATATGATGATTAAAAAGGGAAATACAATTCAAAAATATATTTATCATTATTTCAGACTCTTTTGTAGCAGCCTACTACAGATTCAAAGAGGCAAGTTATCTAATTCCTCTCAACAAAAAAGACAAGTTATAATTGGTAGTAATTAGACGTGGTAAAAAGTGACATGATTTATTAACTTAAACCAAGTCTAATACGAAATGAACAGATTTGATTTAAAATTTTAACCTATTTAAGTAAGCTGATTGATCCAAGACGATTCATTTAAAATTTAGTTAGAATTCTAGTAGTAGTAGAAGTCTTTTGCTTACATGGTTTTACTATCCTAATTGGGATATGTTTTACTCAGGGCCAGCTATTAGGCTGTGCAAACAGCCCAATAGCACAGGGCCCCCAACTTCTTAGGGCCCCAAATCTGAAAGATAAACAGTATAATATATTTATGGCGCTAATGTTAATCAACTATAAATGCTGGCAGAGTAGGTCCTTGATATCATTACTCCTAGATTGGAGTTTGAGCACGCGAGTTCGAGCCATCTATCTAACATTTCTTACTTAGTTTTCCACTATTTCCTTTACTCTTTTTTTAAAAAAAAAAAATCTTTTTGGTATATTGTTGAAATCTGAGCATGAGTTCGACACTTCTTACTTGTTACTTCTCCACTATTTCCTTTACTTTTTTTTTTCAATTCTTTAACAGGTTCATCTACTTCATCAAATCATCACATAAATCTATTTTTTTTTTACTTCCTCCGTTCCGAAATAAGTACAATGTCTCCACTTTTTCACTATTCACTTTGACTAAGATTTGTGATTTATACATAATAAAAATATATAGTCAAGTGGGATCTTGTTAAATTTGTCTCGTGACGTACTTTCATAAAACGTAATCTTTATAATTTTTACTTATATGTAATTATAGATATTTGTGGTCAAAATAATGCCTCGGCATGCATAAAAGTGGATTATTCGTTGCATTTAATTCGAAATGGAGGAAGTATCTTCTTAGGGTGAGGTAGAAAAGTATAAATGTTATCTTTGTAATTAAGTAGAACATTATTAATAGCTTGGTTTTATATTGAGTTGTTATATACGATTTTAAATGAGTTTGAGATTTTGATTTTTCAATTTGCAAGAACATAAATATATAATTGTAATATTAAGAAGTTTTTCACCATATAAGTTGCAAAAAAAAAAATGATACCAAGGGCCTAATCTTAAAATTAGAACAGGGCCTCCAAAATGTTTAAGACGGCTCTGGTTTTACTATCCTAATTAGGATATGTTTTACTTGTTTTAAGTTAGTTAGGAGTCTTAGTTAGTTTATCTTTTAGTTTATTAGTTATCTTTTATGTTTTCTAGTCCTAGTATAATTAGGTCTTTGTAACACCTATTTAAAGGGTATTTTCGATCACTAAAATAGAGATTAATATAGAGTGATTAATTGAAATTTTTTCGAGTACATTTAGTATTCATTCAAATTTGATTGTTGGTGGCTTAGCCTCTACACATTCAAACCTTTAGTGTATTTTTCGTGGTGGCGTTGCCTTTATCGTGATTCACCTAAGCACTATCCAGCCTTGTTCTGTTTAGTTGGTGGTTTTGTCTTTATTTTAATCAAACAATTTGAACCTTTTATGTTATTCTTGGTGATTTAGTTCTTTATAAAATCCACATAAAAGCCTATCCAACCTTTAGTTTGAGATTTGTGGTGATTAACTTCTTTAATGAAAATCAACTAAGTACTATCCTTTATTTCTTTTATTGCCACACCCTAATTTAGTCTTTTTAGAAGATTAAATATATCAGTTAAGTTCTGATTCCTAACATAGATTCAAAATGGTATAATACTGTTATTTCATTAGGAACAATGCAAGATGAGGGGTGAATTGTAAGTGTAGAAATAAATGTAACTTTGCGCGCAATTATAATACTTAAACAAAGAAGCAAGCTAAATGGACACAAGGAATTTTTACGAGGAAAAACTTCTTGGGTCCAACAAGAAGAAACAACCTCGACCACAAGAGATTTTAAACTCAACACTTTCACTAATTAGGTCAATCAAGTGTACTACAAACTAATTCTACTCACGGGTCACACCTTCAGTTCCTAAACTCAAGTTCCTGAATAATTGTTCTCTTAACAATTATTCCTCTCAATTTCACTTGAAGTTTTCTCACTTTAACTCGCTTAACTCAAAGCTTTATCTCTTACAGGACTTCACTCAAAATCCCCTTACCCCAAAACGAAAATACAATGATCAATAAACTTAGTGGAATTAGATAAAAAAAGCAAAGAACAAATGGCTTTTATGAGAAAACGAAGGCACTGACACTTTACTTAGTTAAACTCACTAAATCACTTGGTCATATTCAAATTGGAACTTATTTAGACATAATTATCTATAGCAATCATTAACTAGAAAGTAGGGCTAAATCATGTGTTAGTGGTAAAAATATTTTCCCTTGATGTTCCTCCACTAGAGGAACACGTTCCTTTTAATTTGACACCCATGATCTCCACGATTTAATGCAAACGTGTGTTATAGAATTACTACTTCCTTAATTTTAGTAACCACTTAAGCTGTAAACAGAAATCTGATTTTATGAAAAAGTATCTTAATTAATAAAACTAAAATTAGATCCTTTTATCAAAATATTTTTTTTTAAACATTTAATTTAAAAACCGAAAAGGATTTATATTTTCAAAAAGAAATAAAATCTTTTCCTTCAAAAGATTTTACTTAAAATCATAGTTTTACTAAATAAAAACGGATTCCTAGAATCTAGGCATAAAACACTGAAACATCATAATTTAACCATTAAACTTATTCAACATATGTCTAGTTCATTTTAAATAGTTATTTCCTTTAATTTAACATGACAGTACTAGTTCGCCTGTTCCTTTCATAGAAACAATCACTCATATTCTTTTTAAATTGTAGTGTTCCTTACCATGTCTTACTCGTTCCTTTTCATATGGAACTAGAAACAAAAAGTCTTGTTTAGGTTCTCTTGCTCCAATGCTTCTCCAATATCAGTTTCTTGAGGATCTTCACTTAGTCTTCAAACTCCAAACTTGATTTCTTCCTTAGACTTAGTATTCTCTTTGCTCTTTTCATTAATACCTTGTAAAATCCATTCACTTAACAACTTGTTAGTTCATTTTTAGGTTTATATCTTTATTCCTTTGTCATCATCAAAACTAGGTTTCAACAATTTCGCCCTTATTGATGAGCACAACAAAGTTACAAACTAAGGAAAATAAAGCAACAAATAACATAAGAGTATTTTTATTTTTTTTACTTTTTGAAAATTTTCAACTTATCTTTTCCCCCTTTGTCATCCTCAAAAAGACCAAACTCTTGGTGATTTTTGGGAAGACTGATAATTACAAGACCTTTAGACCAACAAGCACAAAAAAATGGTTAGGTTAGGAATTGTAAAAGGTAGACTTGCTTAAACATCAATCAGATAATACTAGTCCTTCCAAGTAATTAAGAAATTATGCAATCAAATCACAAATGAAGACAATTTAGTGAAAGTCATTATATTTATAGCACTTGCTCCACAAAAGTACAAAAGATAAAAAGGAAGAAAAGATAAGAAAAGGAAACCAAAGTTAGGAGTTCATGTTCATTTATGAGAAATATGCACTTAGATATTAGGAAGGGAAGGGAGTTGTGTTCCTCTACTACTTCTTCTTCCACCACTTCTTCCAACTTCTTCATAACCTCCTCATGATGCCCATCCAGTTGTTTCTTCGTCATCATCTCAATGTTCTTCTATTGCTTGATCACCGCATCACTAAGGTCTTTTATTATGCCCATCATCTTATCCGTTTTGTAATCTAAAGTCCAATGCATGTGATTGTAGAATTTGATCATTAGCTAAGCAGGATGACAAACCTCATTTACCCACCAATTGGTCCATCCGAAAAAACTTATTATTTTCCCTTTGAACCAGAGCTAATTGGAGGTTTTAGTAGAGGAACTGGGATGTTTTCTTGTAATGGTCCAACTGTTCATGTGAGAGGAACAAAAGATGAAGAGGTGGTATATTGTGTAGGGAGAAATGGAGGTGTAGGTGTAGGTGTAGGTGTAGGTGGTAGAGTATTAGATGTAGAGGAGAAAGGGTTAGGCTCATTAATGGCAACATTCATCTGTTCATAACTGGAGGGAACAAAGAATTAAGAGGGAAAGATGGAAGGAATAATGGTGAGGGTAATCAACATTTTTTTGTGGAGGAGTAGGTTTCCAAGGTGAGAGTTTATGTGGTTCCTCTTGATTA
Source organism: Beta vulgaris subsp. vulgaris (assembly GCF_026745355.1). NCBI lineage: Eukaryota > Viridiplantae > Streptophyta > Magnoliopsida > Caryophyllales > Amaranthaceae > Beta > Beta vulgaris. The sequence continues at coordinate 35,835,552 of NC_079204.1, forward strand.
GGTAGGACTAATGGTGAGTCCTCATAAGAAGGAACAATGACGATTTTTGCAACTCTCAACCTTGAACTCTTCCTAAGGGAAGGAGTTTTTTGTAGAACAAGTTTGGTAGGCTTTTTTGTTACCAATTTGCGTTTCTTAGTAGGTTGTTCCTTTGGTTCAACAAGTTTAGGAACAGGTTCCTCCAATATAACCTTAACTAGTTCTTCCTCCACTGCCATAGGCAGTTTTCTCTTTTGAGAGAAACTAGAAGGTATCATCCCTTGGATCAAAACTCCTTCTTGGACATAGAGGTCCAAGCCATACAAAGTCTTCTCATTCAATATATTACCGTGATTAATTTCTAAGGTAGGCCAACCAGTGGTTTTAACTATGAAGTCGGAGAAAAGAGAGGTGATGAGTGCGCCATAACCAACAAAACAATGATTTCAATACAATGTGTAAGATGCTGGATAAAAAGGGAAAAAAATTATTTGGATGTGGCAATCAAGCAAAGCATGTAACACATATCAAGTAGGCTAAGCTTGTAACACCCCGATAATTCTCTCTTTTCCAAAACACTTTTTCATTACAAAACTTAGAGAATCATCAAAGCATTATCGCCTGTGTGATAATGTATCGGCTTATTCAGAATTTTGCACCGGAAAGCATAATAAATAACTAAATAAATCTTAGTCAACAATAAAGTCAACTCCAAAAGTCAAACCAACAAAGTCAAACTTAAAACCAAACCAAACCAACATTTTATTTACTTTAAATGGAATAGTCAATGGAACAAGTTGTCTGACTAAAAACTAGCCTTCCCTTTGGAAGACGAAATACGGACGCGACTTCGTATTCTCATGACCTACGATATCGAGGAACCTTTAAAATAAAAATAGGAACGATCATTAATCCGATCCCAGGAAAGGCCATGGGTAACCACCATGTACTCCAACTCTCTACTTGTCCAATACTTCAGACATGTACAAGTCTAAAGCTATTGCTATCCACGTTTCACTTTACATGATTAACCATTTATTACTTGTTATGACTCACAAGCAATACAGATAATACAATCATCAAACAATCATAAACTTTCATTTTTATGTTAGGATTAGATAAGTGATCAAACACCTTAACAACACATGATTAATTCCAGCTCTAATTCAATCTTCCTTATTTGTTGAACCTAGCCAACAACCAACCAATCTTTCAAAGGTATAAAATATCAACTTACCAAATAAGGCCCTCGGTCCTTATAAAGTAGTGAAATACTAAAAAGGCAACAACATGATTCAATTATGATCCAAACTAAAAGATACATATTAATCCCTCATATGAATTAATACAATAAAGTTACCAAATTCCATATGATTGCATCAATCTTCCGTACAAACACAATATAAATCTCATAATCAACATCTTCACACAACAACACAAAACATGCAAAACTAACATAATAAAAATCATTTATGAACTCAAATAGTTCCTATACATGATACTACATGATTTTCATTCTTAAAGCTATTATACTAAGCACATCAACACATAATTATGTGTAACACCCCAAAACTTTATAAAACATTCGTTTTTAAAAAATATCTGACCAAACCTTTAGGGTGTTACCGCCGCATCTATTGTTAAAAATAAATGCAAGGCTAATTAGAAATAAAAATTTAACTTAAAAACCAAAGTATCAAAATAAACCAAACTAAGTTGTCTAATTTAAACCAATCCAAAACTAAACCATCCCAAATAACAGTACTATAATAGTTATTAAACTAGGTGAACTTAAAAACTATATGTTCACTCATTCCTATAACGTAGTCCCTTTCACCGTACCAACCTGCACAATATAAATAGGAAAAGAACAAAGGAAAACAAATACACAAAAATTAGCGAAAGCTAAGTAATTACAATTTCATCCCTTAAAATAATAATAGTTCTATTTTCAAAATAATTTTTATAGCATAACACAGACAAGTGTATAATATAATTAACCATTTCAATTATTTCAAGTTTATATGAGTCATACAACAACAAATTTAGTTATTAGAGGGGAATTGAACGTCAGTAGGCCGGGACTAATCCCAGTAACCACCTACTTCAACATGGATCGTCACCCAAATAAATTAAGAGTAATGGCCAATATCGTTTTGCAGAACATCCCTAGTGTGCACACCCCTCACTAATCTAATGGATATCCGTAACGCGCACCAATAGTATTAGGAGGAAGACAATAAAGAGTTGTAACAGAATAAAGTCAAGTATTGTTCATCACCTATGAAAGATCCAATTCCACAGGTTAATTCCCTCAATAATGTTTCCACTTTACGTGATTAATATATTTTAAAAGTTATGACACATCAAACGTCACATTAACATTAACAAGACCGTCTTCAGTTTAATAAATATTTTTCACAACTTAACCACTTTATATTCAACATCCATAATTCATAGTAACAAAAACCCGCGAGTTGGACATCACCATGTTGTCAAAATTTGTCAGTGAGGTCATCTTCTACAGTCAGTAATTGCTCGCACTTTGAAGAAGATGACAGACCGGCGACCGACGGCATTTATTTCTCTCTCCTCTCGTCATCGCAGACCGGCATTTATTTCTCTCTCCTCTCGTCATCTTCGTCTTTTAGTATTTTTTTAGATCTGTTTTATCTTAAAATTTGTTCGAAACTTTGTATTGTCTAGCACCATTTGTTGTATTATGGATGGTTGTGTTAAAGGTTTGGTTAATGAATGTGATGTTTTTTTAATGTTGGTTTCATTTTGAGTTTCTTTTATGTTAAAAGATCTAATATTTTGTCTGCAAATTTGGTGGATAGTGGATAGGTGAGTTCTCTAGTTTTAATATTTCAGATTTGATTGCAAAATGCAAAAAAAAATTTTTTTTTTTTTTTTGCTGTAATAGGACCTATTGCCGCGGTTTCGGTCAACAACTGCAGTAATATGCCTATTTTTTATTATTAACTATAGCATATTGCTGCGATTTTCCCCAGAAACTGCAACAATATGCTTTGTAAATCTGATATAAAAATAAATATATTGTTGCGGTTTTATTAATTACCTATTGTTGTCCCTTAATTGTTGCGCGGCCAAAACCGCCGCAATAGGCCACTTAATGACTGCAACAATAAGCATTTATTCTACTAGTGCCTAAAGATAGTCACTTGATAATATCCCGAAAATTAATTAATCAAAATTACAAAATTATTAGTAACTGACAAAGTTAAAGAACCAAGGTTGAAAAGAAGAAAAAAAATTTAAAACCTTTTATCGAAAAAAAAGTGACATCGTCACATTTTGAAAGTACTTTTTTTTTTTTTGTAGAGATGTTTCATGTGACAGCAAGTCATAGATCCCACGTGATCTTGCTGCACATGTTGACATGTACACCCTTTTTCCTTTTTTTTTAATCAAAAGGTTATTCCACAAAATAAGGAACTAAAGTTCCATCTACTGTGCACACGAGAAATCAGAAGAAAGAAAGGAAAGAAGAAGAAAGAAGAAAAGAGAAGAAGGAAGAAGAAAAGGTAAGGTCTAACCGGCTAGCATCAGCATTCCAACGAATTTACCGGTGATGGCGTAGTACTAGTTGTAATTAATTTTATTTTCTTTCTAAACTTTCGAAACACAACGATGGTGGATTTTTATATTTGAAATTTAGAACCTACCAAAGAGATGAAGAAAGTGAATTATGTGAGAATTTTTGGGTGTTTGGGGTATATATATATATATATATATATATATATATATATATATATATATATATATATATATATATATATATATATATATATTAATATATATATATATATATATATATATATATATGTAAATCTAGGGTTTCACTAAAAGATAAGTATTTAAAAAAATCTAATCCTTTCCCAAAATCAACTCAAGTTATATTTTCATAAATTTCTTTTCTCTCTATTTTTTTTTTTCTTTTTTGGACGAAAATATGATTTACTAAAAAATTCTGATTTTAAAAATTTTATTTTTAAGGGATAAAATTTGGTTTAATAAAAAATTCAAGTCCCTATAGTCAATATACAACCTCATACTCCCATCCTTCTTTTTCAAAAACAGTACAGGAGCTCCCCAAGGTGATGCATTATGCCTAAGATAACCCTTATCCAGCAACTCTTGCAATTGCATCTTCAACTCACTCAACTCAAAAGGTGCCATTCTATAAGGTGCCTTGGATATAGGTGTAATCTAGGAACTAATTCTACGGTGAACTCAACGGCTCTAGCAGGTAGCATAACCAAAATCTCACTCGAAAATACATCCATAAACTCATTCACAATTGGAACATCCTCAATATTCACCCCTACCTCTTTACTCATATCCTGCACAATATAGAAAAATGACTCACATCCCTTTTTCATCAACTTTCTCACTTGCTTTGTAGAAATAACCTCAAGTTCTTAGGCTTCCCAAATCGACGACATGAAATCATTTTCCCCAAAGGGTTCTCAACATTACTTTCTGAGCTTCACAATCTATTTTGGCCTTGTAGGAACCTAACCAATTCATCCCAACAATAACGTCTAGACAGGTTTCTCCAATTAAATTCTATTAAATTAGAAGGAAATACATAGTCTCCTATATTTACAAGAAAATCTTTAAACAACTTGGTACACCTTATAATCTCACTAGTAGGTATACTAATAGGTAAATCAATCACTTCAAAATATACCAACCCAGACTCTTAATGACAAATGACGAAACAAACGAATAAGTCGCCCTAGAATAAAAAACGCTTTAACGAGAACAAAGTTAATAGAAAATGTACAAGAAACTACGTCGGCAGATTGTTTAGCTTCATTGTGACTTATCACAAACAGTTTACCCGGTAGCTTATTCAGGTTGTTGTTGCTCTCACTAGCTGGCTTACTTTAGCTTCCTTGGTTGTTCAGTGTCCCTATAGGCTTCGAACCTTGACTTCGTGACTGGTTGGCCTCATACCTTACCTGTTTACCACTCCCACTACCATTTTGCTCTTTATTTTGCTTGGTGAAGCACTAATACTTCCTATGGCCCTTCTTTTGGCAGGAGTTATAGTAGAGGTGATCATGGGCCGGGCCGCGGCAAAAAAAATTTGCCCATTGGCCGGGCCGGACCGGGCCTAAATTCGGGCCGAATTTTTGTGTCCAAAGCCCGCTATTTCGGGCCGGGCTTAGCGGGCTTTTGCGGGCCAAAACGGGCGGGCCAAAAAATAGACTAAAAAGTCGTTTTTAGCTTGCCCAAAGCCCGCCCAAAAACAAAAAAAGAAAACGACCGGGCCGGGCCCGGCCCGCGGGCCGAAAAATTCTGCCCAAAACCCGGCCTAAAAACGGGCCGGGCCGGGCCGGGCCAGCGGGCCGGGCCGGGCCGGGCCAGCGGGCCGGGCCAAAATGATCACCTCTAAGTTATAGGTTTAGGTCTTCCTTACAATCTCTACCAGGATGATCCTTACTGCACTTCTTACAATGGTAAACCCTCTTAGACTATCCCATATTGTTCTAGCCCTGATCATTTCTCCCTTGGAAATTCCTATTCCCATTTATGTTCTTCTTGAAATTCCCCTGATTTCCTCCAGCATTGAAATCCTTTCTCTTCTCACCCGCTACAATATTCATCTTGTCACGCCTCGATTGAAGACCATAATTATGGGCGGCTCTTCCATACACCACATCTAAGTATGCAAAAGTCTCACCACCTAACCCCAGCTGGATTTCCTAAGGCAACCCTTGCTCAAACCTTTGAGCCTTTAACTCCTTAGTGGCTACTACGTCAGGTGCAAACCTCGACAATGCTATGAACTTACTATAGTAGTTAGAGATGGTCATGCTTCCTATCCTAAGGTTTATAAATTCATGGGCCTTCGCTTTCCTCATAAAAGCAGGGTAAAACTTCCTTCTTGAAGCAGTAATAAAGGAATCCCAATTAAATCCCTCAATAACACTCAGTCTAGCCCCATTTTCTTTCCACCATAAGTCAGTCTCATCTTTCACATACAATACAACTTGACCTACTGTCATACCCTCATGACAGTTCACACCCCCGAAAATCTTTTTAAACTCCCTAATCCGCCTCGCTAAGAAGGTAGGGTCAGCTTTCCTCTTAAAGTACGGCAGCTTAATTTTGGCTAGTCTTTCAAATATGTCCCCAACATAATCGGGACGCTCCAATCTTTCTTGAGTTAGTTTCTTAGCCAATGGGCGAATAACAGAAGCTAAGTCGTTACCCTTGTTAGCCATTCTACTGCGCGACCTGAAATTAATATAACTCTACTTTAGGTTTCGATACACAACTTACATGCCATTCTCTATGAAGGCAATATTTAATTTGAGCATTCAATTAAGATCGCATCAACATACAATTTCGCATGAAGTTATAATAATACTACAGAATAATTCATCATTAATCATATAATCATTCATGAATAATATTCACATCAAGAATAAATACGTGTGAGGATCAATTAAGAATTCAGGTGCCAAATTAAATTCTTGCTCACTTGGATAACTAAATATTTGTTTTTTATTCCTCAAAAGATGTTAGTAATAACATTTTTTTCCAAACCATAATACTGTACTTTTTCCTAAACAAAATTAAGGTACTAATAAATAAATTTAAATCATTGCTTGACTCATTATCCAACATTTATTCTAAAAGCATAAATACTTCATCTTCAAAATCTTCAACGTCCTCAGTGTTATAGTAGTAGCATCTTCTAGGTAACGTAGATCTTCGTGTCTTCTTAGGCTGAGGCTCGTCCTCTTCTGACTCACTCTCAGGTTTCATAATAGCATGGTAAATGTTCATCCTGGTTTGTCCTCTAGCACGGTCAAACTCCTAGAGAACCTCATCATCGCTATCAGGCATACCTATCAGGCATACGCATGGTGACTTCTAGACTAGTGTAGCTATCACAATCTCCTCCATCATCCTCATCACCACTTAGTACAATCAGGTTGTAGTAGCTTCCTACTCTAGTAGCTTCCTATTTGTCATATCTCTAGGTCCCTTTACTAAAGCACACGACATCTATAAACAATGATACTCTCACTTAGCGTATATTCCCAACAATAAGCAAGAATAACAATAATATAAAGCACAGGAATAACATAAACAATTTGTGGGGACGAAAAAATAATATAATGAACTAACTATTCAATGCAGACATATAATATTTCTATCCTATATGCCTTTCCTATACTACCCATATCTCACAAAACAATAATGTAATCAAAATAAACTAGAAGTATTAAAATAATTAAATAAAAGCAATGCTCATTTACAATATTGTCCCAAGATTCAACTAGACTTTTTGCCACAATTTCGAGAAGAATCTCGAATCGCAATCTGACATATATAATATATGTTGGGACTCCATGCAATCTCAATACATGTTTGATATACGTCTTCGCAAGTTGCTTGTTCTTCCATGTCTCTTTAATTAGAACAAATACGGCAGACTTCGCCAGACGGTCCACAATAACCCAAATAGTATCGTTGTCGTTTCTCATCTTCGTCAAAACAGTCACAAAATCCATTGAAATAGAATCTCACTTCCATCCAGTAACCTCTAAGGACTGAACCTACCCCATTGACAAGTCAGACACGACCTCACGCTTCATATTTGCCACCAATATATCTCCGTAAGATCCTTATACACCTTATCACCCCCAGGGTGCACTGAATATGGAATATTATGCCCCTAATCCATAAGTCATCTCTTATGCTCATCACATTTTTGTGGTATACACCACCTTCCCTTGAACCTCAAACTTCCATGATCATGAATCTTAAAATCGACTTCCTTACCTTGCTTCATATTCTCTTAATCTTATCTAGATGCTCATCTCCAACTTGAACCTCTTTGATCTCATCGAAAACTGAGAACCCCAATGACAAAGCACTCAATGTTGTCTCCATCTCCCCATGATTTAAGATTTCTAAGCTAAGCCTTTGCATATCGACACAATTCCTCATGAACTAGTAAGGCATTGATACTATGGGTCGACTTCCTACTCAAAGCATTGACAACTACATTCGCCTTCGCTTCATGATATTGGATGTCTAGGTCATAATCCTTGATCCACTCTAACTATCTCCTCTGTCTCATAGTCTTTCTAGGTGAAAATGTACTTCAAACTCTTATGGTTGGTAAAGATCTTATAGGTTTTCCCACAAAGCTAATGTCTCCAAAATTCAAGGCAAATAGGGTAGCAACTAACTCTAGATCATGGGTAGAGTAATTAGCCTCATATGGTTTCAACGGACGCGATGCATACGCGATCACCTTCCCATTCTACTGCAGAACACATCCCAAACCATTTTTTGAAGCATCACTATACACCTCAAATCCTTCATTTCCATCAAGCAGGGTCAAAACGGGTGCAGAGGTTAAACGCTCCTTTAAAATATGAAAAGCTTCCTTGCACTTCTCACTCCACTCGAATTTTGACTTTTTCTTCATCAAATTGGTCATTGGCCTTTAAATGGACACAAAAAAAAAATCGGACACAATAAAAAAAATTCGGAGCCCTTTAAAAATATTAATTCAAAGCGAAATAATACTTGAAATCTTGAAAAAGAACTTTGAGAAGTTAATTTGAACGCAATGAATAAGCAGGAGCTCAATTCTAATAAATTCATTTGAAGTAACTAGTTAGTTAGGCGCCTAAAAACTTAAATTTGGCACGAAAGGCCAATAAAACATGGCTCTAATACCACTTTGTAACACCCCAATAATCCTCTCTTTTCCAAAATACCTTTTCAATACAAAACTTAGAGAATCATCAAAGCATTATCGCCCGTGTGATAACGTATTGGCTTATTCAGAATTTTGCAGTGGAAAACATAATAAATAACTTTATAAATAAAATTTACTCAACTACAAAGTCAACTCCAAAAGTTAAACCAGCATAGTCAAACCAACAAAGTTAAACTTAAAACGAAACTAACTTATAAAAGTATAAACTCAAAGTATGATAAATAGACTACACAAGCTCTCCAATCCCGAACCCAATGATGCATCATCTTCAAACATGTAGATGGACAATGTACTAGTGATACCTAGACACTGCTCACCAAAATGTCATCACAGGATTAATAAGGCATATCTATGATCAACATACACAAAGAAAAAGCTCGTAATCAGCAAAGCTGAGTACTACATAATAAAGAAAAAAATAATCCTAACATGATACTACTACACAACAAATAGGAGTAAATAATAATATAATAATCTTATAAATAACTCTTCCTAAACTAAACTTCACAACCAACATTTTATTTACTTTAAATGGAATAGTCAATGGAACGAGTTGTCTGACTCAAAACCAACCTTCCCTTTGAAAGATGATATACGGACGCGACTCTGTATTCTCATGACCTACAATATCGAGGAACCTTTAAAATAAAAATAGGAACGCTCATCAATTCGATCCCGGAAAAGTCATGGGCTACTATCATGTACTCCAACTCTCTACTTGTCCAACACTTCAAACGTGCACAAGTCTAAAGCTGTTGCTATCCACGTTTCACTTTACATGATTAACCATTTATTACTTGTTATGACTCACAAGCAATACAGATAATACAATCATCAAACAATCATAAACATTCATTTTTATGTTAGGATTAGATAAGTGATCAAACAACTTAACAACACAAGATTAATTCCAGCTCTAATTCAATCTTCCTTATTTGTTGAACCTAGCCAACAACCAACCAATCTTTCAAAGGTATAAAACATCAACTTACCAAATAAGGCACTCGGTCCTTATAAAACAGTGAAATCTAACATAATAGAAATCATATATGAACTCAAAATAGTTCCCATACATGATACTACATGATTCTCATCCATAAAATCTGGATACTAAGCAAATCAACACATAGGTAGTACGTACCTTGTGTAGACAAATCGAGTGGCCACTTTCACAACTTTAAAAGTCGCCTACAACGAATTCTCCACCTAATAATAATCCACATAACCACAAATCAATACTCTAAAAATTTTCAGCAGCTTTAAAATATTTCAAACCCTCATAAAAATGTTTAGAATCCTCTTAACCAATAAATCCTCCACTTTCAGTTTCCCCTAGTATAATACCACTATACTAGTCACCAAAAACCCTTAAAAATCAATACTTTAATACTTTAAAACCACAATAAGTGTGTTGCTAAAATTTCCAGCAACATATAACATATTAAAATTCTTTTTAAACATACTTAAGCATATTTAAAATCATAGGAATAATCAATTCCATAAACTACAATAGTCTACTATGATTTTCCAACCATAAAAACCCTAAAAATCTATGTTTGATAATTAAAAATCTAATTCCAACCTAATATGCAAATCTGAATCTTTATTTCTTCAATACATAAATTATATAAACTTAGATTCATAAATAAATCATGAAACTAAAACTTATAAACATAATCAAACTAAAAAAAAATCTTAAAAACATAAACTTTAAATAAAAACTTGAGGAGGAAGGAAAGTAATCAAACCAAAGCAATGAAAAGTGGAGAAGGAACCCGCGGCAGCCTCGAAGCAGCAGCAGTGGTGGCGCACGGCCGGTGGTTGGCAGTCGTCGGCGAGCACTGGCGGTGGCCAGGATTGGTGGCTGACCGAAGGAGGAAAATTGAAGGAGGAGGAAAGGGCTGAAGGACAGAAAGAAGAGAGAAGAAAAGAAAAAGAGAGAAAAAAAAAATAGGAGGAGAGAGAAAATAACTTGAGTGGAAAAAAGTATGGGTTTATGAGGTTTATATAGATTCCTCTTGTGGGCTTAGGAAAAGGTGATTGAGCTTAAATAGAAATTAATGATGGATAAAATTAGTGTTTGGATCGCTCATAACTAACTAAGAATCCTTTTCCAAATCCAAAAAGTGTTTGGGTTCCTCATACCCAATTAGAAATTCTTTTGCAAATCCAAAAAGAGTTTTAAGCTTTTCAAATATTTTTCAAAGCATCTATAGACAAAATATTTTAACTTTTTCGAAGCACTAAAATAATTCCTTTGACTTTCAAATAGTCAACCTTTGAAGAAATAAATCATTTAAATACTAAAATTAGCAACCACTTAAGCAGTAAATAAAATTTCATTTTATTAAAATGTATTTAAAATAATAAAACCAAAATTAAATCCTTTTATCAAAATAGCATCTTCAAAACATTTTCTTTAAAAATTGAAAAGGATTTATGTTTTGAAGTACAAATAAAATCTTTTTCTTAAAATCATATTTTTTTACTAAATGAAAACGCTTTCCTAGAATCTAGGCATGAAATACTCAAACATCATAATATAACCGTTAGACTTATTCAACATATGTCTAGTTCATTTCAAATAGTTAGTTCCTTTAACTTAACATGACAATGCCAGTGCGTATGTTGCTTTCATAGGAACAATCACTTATACTCTTTTTAAATTGCTAGTCTTCCTTACCATGTCTTACTCGTTTCTTTTCACATTGGAACTAGAAACAAAAAACCTTGTAAAACCCAAACTCGAGTTCTTTCTTAGACTTAGTATTCTCTTTGTTATTTTCATTGATACCTTATAAAATCTATTCACTTAAGAACTTGTTATTTCATTACTTAGGTTATATCTTTTTCCCTTTAGGGTTCAACAATTACCATTAGATACAAAATATTATGAGAAATTTTTATTCTAAATGTTAAAGGCCATTTTCTTGCTTTATAATAATATTCAAACTACAAAAATTGTACTACAGATCCTCCAATTCAATGGTAATCTTTCTTCTTCTTCTTTTTTAATAGAGGCTATAACTAACTAACGAAAAACAAAAATTACAGAAGAGAACGATGTAGTCTAGCTAAGTCATGAGCAGTTTTGACTTGGTCCCTAGAAAGTTTGCAAATCTTACAGTAATATGTTCAAATATTATTGCGGTTTAAAATTGCAGCAATATATTAATTTCCTATTGTTGCCCCCTTAATTGCTGCGCGGCCAAAATCGTCGCAATAGGCCAATTAACGACCGCATCAATAAGCATTTATTCTACTACTAGTGTAAGGTCGCAAAATTTTGGCGAATTAGCTTCTCTGAATCGACTATTACCAGCAACAAGCTTCGTCGTTCCTCAAAATTGGTGAAAGTTTCATTCTCGTTCTTCGTCGTTCTTTAATCCGAGTATCAAGCAATCACTCTCTCCTCCTCGAGATTTCTCCTTCGTTGGTCGAAGTCTTCGTCGTTCCTCAAAAACTCACCAGACGAAGACGAAGCCATTTTATTCTTGTTCTTCATCGGTTCACATCACCAGCTCGAAGAATCGACCCTTCGAAGCCCGCGCTCGTCGGCCACAAGTAGCCCGACGCTTTTCCCTCAACAAAACCTCGCGCTCGATCGTCGTTCAATGTCGTCGTCGGTCAATCTTGTTGTCAGTTTTCATTCAACCTCGCGCTCGAAGTCTTTGTCATTCCTTAAAAATCTCTAGATCTTGCTGTCTTTTTTCTTTTTTTCCTTCAGTTTTTTAAAGATTCGATATGATTTTAGATTCTAATTTTTGGTTAATTTTTAAATATTTTTCTTTTGAATTTATTTTTAGTTGTGTGTATTGGATTTTTTGTATCTTTTATGTTTTGAATGATGTGTATCTTTTATATTTTTGAATTTTTTATAAGCATTTTTTGTCATAATTTTGAATCAGTAGTGTTTTATTTTGTTCCTACATTGTTTTCTTTAAAATGTGATGGCAAAGAGTAAAATAATTTGTTTTTTACCTATACAAGTACCTATTGTTGCGGATCCTACTAAAAATCGCAACAATAGACTTCCTTTTTTTTTATTAAAGACCATACCTATTGCTGCGATTTTTATTGAAAATCGCAGCAATAGATAATTACATATTGCTACACACTTAGTTGTTGCGCGGGCAAAATCGCAGCAATAGGCCACTTAATGACCGCCGCAATAAGCAATTATTCTATTAGTGTTATCACCCCCCCCCCCACCAAACCGTTGATGCTGAGTTGAGGTATCCATGAACAACCCTACCCCTTCACATTTGGTTTTTCTATTCCAAGAACCATCCACTTGCATGATGTGAGAAGTAGTGCATGTAGTCACGTGACCTAAATGCATCATTAGGAAACCAGGCGGCTTGTCACTATCCCTCTCTGGAGGATGAAGAAATCTAAGTTATTGCTCAAGTAGTTCAACATATCTAGTATGCTGAGCATAAGCCACTGCAATGGTGACACGAATCTGGATTTCTGAAGAACTATCACCTCAAAAAATTATGTTATTTGGAGCAATCCAGATTCCCTATAAATGAGCCACAAAGTTTGTGACTTTTTGACTATTATAACCATCCTGACTGATTACCAGTTGGATATATGATAAAATTCGATCTCTCATAGAAATGGATTCATCTACATTTGAAGATATAGCAAGAGAGCTATTCTTCCATATATTCTGCACTTTTGTGCAAGAGCGAAACAAGTGAATATCATCTTCATCATCATTATCACAAAAATGACAAGAGAAATTAGTAAGAACACCTTTCTTGGCAAGATTGAAATGGAGAGGTAGGACATTGAGACTCATCTTCCGAAGAAACAACCTCCATTAAGGTTGGATTTTAAGGTGCCAAATCAGCTTAAAGAGAGGGGAATGCGACTGATTATGAGAAAGTTGACCATGCTGCATAGCCATGAGGAAAGCATAACCAGATTTTGTAGTGAAGGAACACGGTGAGGATGCCAAACAATTTAATCCTGCTCCCCCTGATGAGGGAGCTATATGCTTAAAATATTTTGTGCATCTTTAAAGCAACAAAGTTGACGAACAAGAGCGATATTCCATTTAGGAATAGGGGAGGAAGTGATAAGCTAATTAGCCATTGTTGATTGAGCTTGACGCATAGTGATAGCTGAGTTGGCCTCGAGACTTAAATTGTCAACCCAATGATCACCAAACACTCTAATGCTTTTGCCATCACCTACCTTCCAACTAAAGCCTTTCAGATTTAAACCCTCATCATGAGGAAGACTCCTAACACCCCAAGAATGAGATCTATGAGATGGTTTTTCCATCTTAGCAGACAAGAAAGACGGACTCATACCATTATAAACCCTACTAAGCAGTTTATGAGGTTGAGAATGAATAGTCCACGCCTTTCATAAGAAAGGTTTTGTTAACAACATCTGAAGCTCTTATTCCCAAACCTCTCATGCCTTTTTACAGATGAATGACAGAGTGCTTAACCCAATGAATACCCTTTGAAGAAGTACCAGCCCACCAAAACCTTGTTATTACGGCATCAATAGATGAAATAATCGAGCGTGGCAACTCATAACAAGAATTAATATGGGAAATCATAGCAACCAAAATGGTGTTCATGAAAACTAACTTGGCCGCTTGAGAAAACTTGAGTAAATTCCATTGAGCAATTTTCCCCATACTTTTGTCCAAGAGGAAAACAAAATGTTGTTTTTTTCCTAGTAATCTTTCTTATGTTCGGAGTTTTTGTCATTTTATTAAACTTTGTCACTTGATTTTGTATCCAAAAAGAACAGATTCGGGTTTTCCGCATTGTTCTTGCCCGAAGTTCTCCTCCAGATTCATATACTTTCTTCCTAGCTGGGAAACAACTAAAAGAAGGAAAGAGGTCTAAATCTGCAATATTTTTAATATATTAGATTAACAAATATATGTTACAAAATATTTTTTGTAAAAAATTCTAACTAAAAAGTGGCACTTTACCTATGAAATGGACATCAGATTTCTTTTTTGCTAATATGTCTTCAAAAGAGCTAAATTGGAACCTATACATTTTGGAATTTAAACATCTTCGCACTCTTTAATTGTAGAACAATAGTTCAATTGTGATCATACCAACATGATGTGTTGCCTATTCTGTCACCCCATTGTCACGAAACAGAAAATTTGAAAACAAACGTAATTCCCGGCCCCTTCCTTTATTTTTAGCCGAAATGCACTTATTAAATGTTATCAGCATGAAGCTTGAATTTTCGGTCCCTATAAATGTAAATAGTTGAAAAAGATAACAGAATAAGTTAGATCATGTGTGATCATAAAAATGTGATATAATAAAAATTAAAATAATAAACTTTAAAAGACATAATTTAGGGTGCGTTCTGTTCAACTTAAAAAATTAAGTTTCAGGTCCAATAAGTTCAGAAAAGTTCAGATAAGTTCAAATAAGTTCAGATAAGTTGCAATAAGGTCTAATAAGTGCAATAAGTTCCAATAAGGTCTAATAAGGTCCAATAAGTTCCAATCAGGTGCAATAAGTTCCAATCAGGTGCAATAAGTTCCAATCAAGTCTAATAAGGTCCAATAAGTTCCAATCAGGTCTAATAAGGTCCAATAAGGTCCAAATAGTCAATGTTTAATAAACATTTGTATTATTGTCCACTATTTTGTTATTCATAATTTCATATCACTATTAGCGGATTATGTTATTATTAGAATTTAATTAAAGTACCACAATGATTATATAGTATTATACTTGTATTAGTGTCTATTATTTATTATTTATTTGTATTATGTCTATTATTTTATTATTTATTTGTATTATGTCTATTATTTTATTATTTATTTGTATTATGTCTATTATTTTATTATTCATATTACTATTAGCTGATTATGTTATTATTAGAATTTTTTATTAAAGTACCACAATGTATAGTATTATACTTGTATTATTGTCTATTATTTGATTATTCATATTGCTATTGAATAATATTATAATCATGGTCAAATAATTAAGGTTAACAATAATAATAATAATAATAATAATAATTACAATATTTTGCAATTCGTCTTTAAATAACTAGAGATAACATGTTTTCGTTACTAATAACTATGAAAGATATAAATGCTATCAATTGATTGCTTCATTATCATCACTAGAGTATCTTTCTTTATCGGAGTATATTTCTTCATCTTCTACATCATCCTCTTCAATCAATACGTTTTCTTCATCAATAGCCAACCATATTTCATCTGCAATTTTCACCCGAGTTGAAGCTACTGTGACTTTGAACTTTTTTTTCTCTTTCTTCTAGTAACATTCAAATAAATGAAAGGTGAAGAAAGCTGAAGAAATGAATGAAGGAGTTGTTGTTAGCAATCAATGTTCAGCTTATTTTCATTGATTAGGAAAAGGAGAATCAGACCCATAATCAAGCCCTTTACAATGAAATTTACAATGAAAGTTCACTGCCTTTTGCTCAGCTTAAATTAGTAACTACTAGTATTTTATAAAATTAATTTTTTGATTTTCTACTAGTGTTTTATAAAATTAAAACAACACTATTAGATATATTAGTGATGAAAGTTATGTATAGGCAAATATATAAATAGTAATTTTTTTGTTAAATTAATTATCATAAGAGATAATTAATAATCATTATTTTTTAAATGACGAATTATAATAATTATTATTCCATAAAAAATTTGGAGGGGTAGTATTTACGTTAGTGGTAATATTTATGTTATTCATGGTCAATGTTTTTGTCTAATAAGGTCAAATAAATTTCAATCAGGTCCAATAAGGTCTAATAAGTTTCAATCAGGTCCAATAAGGTCTAATAAGTTTCAATCAGGGTCAATAAGTTCCAATAAGGTCAGTCAGGTTCAATCAGGTCCAATAAGTTCTAATCAGGTTCAATTAGGTCCAATAAGTTGAATCAGGTCCAATCAGGTCCAATCAGGTTTAATAAGTTCCAATAAGTTCAGTTCAGGTTCAATAAGTTCAGTTCAGATAAGTTCCAATAAGTTCAGTTCAGGTTCAATAAGTTCAGTTCAGATAAGTTCCAATAAGTTCAGGTCCAATAAGTTGAATAGAACGCACCCTTAATATACTTGATTATCCAACAAAATCATCTTAACACTCTCTCTGGTCCTATTTTCTTTTTGAAATTTATTGGCTTCTCCCATACCCAAATAATGCGCACTTGTGTGGTGCACATTTTCGTTGCCTTGGTTAAGCCACCAAAACATATTTTTTCTATGAATTTAATTATGTCTGTAGCAACTGGCGGCTTTGGAATTTCAAAATGAGTTTTCTATAATGAACAAATATTTATACAAAATTTCTGATAAAAATTGGCTTTATCCGGTAGCATATTAACTTATTCTTATTGTAAAGTTCAAACTAAAATCATTTAGCCAAAAATGAAAGAAGGAAATTGAAAAACACATAGTTAGATTTCCAACAACATAAAAATCATGGTCGTACGAATTTTGTACAAATTCATTGTATTTTTACAAAAACATTCATGAAAACCACCAAAGTACAGAACATTGATTTTTTTTAGTTAAAGGAATAAAGGAAAAAGGATCTTTCATATGTTCAATTGACGTAAAGTTTTCATTCTAGTCCTCCAATGTGTCTAAAATTCTCATACTAAATTTTAAATCAAACTCAATTCATTAAGTTAGGTTTCAAATAACATGTTGGATAAAGGTCATGTTTTAACCGATTTTGGAATAATAATCACCATAATTTGATCTATCGCTGAAAACATGTCCAGTTTTGACAAAACATAGAGAACTTATAGATCTATCCATAGGTATATCACATATTCAATTTTACACTTTATTCAGAGAGTTATGGATTTTTTAAGTCACCGGCAGAACAAAAAGTAATCTAGAAAGTTAAAATAAAGTGATTAATTTAATTTCATAAAACAATATTTGTTTTCTTATGGAAGAGATAATTAAAAGTCGTTAAGCTTTAAGTTTTTCTGAATGACTCATTTTCATTACATAAATAAAAATTACTAAAAATCATCATAAGAAATCAAAATACTGAGGTTAATTAATCTCTAATTATTAGAAATTTTAAGGGTTTTTAATTTCTACGTAGTGCCCCTGTATTTTATGAAATTCTATGTTGTACCTGGCCTTTTTGAACTCTCCATGTTGTAAACCGGAACTTTCTAAACGTCACACAAAATACCCATATTAATAGAAAATCTGGCTGCAAACATCACTTAACCAATTGATCCCAAACCTTAATCAACTAACAAGGCTTAAAAAATCCTACTCTATGCCCAAAGGGAAAGAAAGTCCCAAAAATTACTGTTTGATATCATTTATAAGGGTATTTCTTGTAACGTTCAGAAAGCTTAGGGTTACCATGTGGAAATTTCAAAAACGTCGGGTACGACATAGAATTTCGTAAAACACAGGGGTACTATGTAGAAAAACCCAATTTTTAGTTAAACTTAAATTCCAAAGTCCATTAAAGAAGATGAAGAGCAGCATGGTAAAAATCAAGATTATTGTACATATAATTTATACATATATATTGTTGTAAGAAAAGAATTTTTTTGTAAATAGTTATTATGTCACTCAATTAATTTTTTTTTTTGATGCAGTGTCACTCAATTAATGAAAGTATGAAGATGTTTATGCATGATTTTCAAAAATAATTCCACATGTCATTCTTTTGTGAATAAAATGAGCAACCAATATTGTCAAAACGTATATTGGGTCCAATACATCATAGTATATGAATTAAATGATCTAATTCAATTCAGAGGAAAAATTGATATGATGATCCATCTTACATTTAAAATTTTGTCATTGTTGTCCATGATCTTGAAATAGATCAATTATATACTTTCACATGTCTTATTGATTTTAGGTCATTTCACATGTCTTATTTTACATGGTCAAATTCCAATAAAACAAACACATAAAATCCAAACTGCATTTCAAATTGATTAGATTTCTCTAAGATAAATTAATAATCTTCAAATAAGATTATTTCTCATTCATCCAAAAGGCTTCAACGAGGAAGCAAATCTCTTTTTCCAAGACATCTTGAAAAATCCTAAACTTAATCACAAAATAAAATAATTATTTTAATCTTAAATTTGATCACCACTTAGAGTGATTGCTTTAATCTTAATTAATCACTAATTAGAGTGATTATCTTAATCCTTATTAATCACTAATTAGAGTGATTATCATTAATTAAGATAATCACTCTAATCATATATTAACTTCTAATTTAGTATAATCATTAAGGTGATTACCATAATTTTAAGCTTAATCACTAACTAGAGTAATTATCTTATCCCTCATCTTATCGCTAATTGAAGTGATTACCCCAAAGTTATTGATTTAATCACTAATTAGGGTGATTTAACTTGACCTTCTTATTTAATCACTAATTAGGCTGATTATTTCAAACCCATTCTAATCACTAATTTACCTCATTTCTAATAGATTTGTCTAATTGTAAAGGTGAGTTATTCATAATCTATTTTCCCTTCTTTCTTTTTCATCCCAAATGGAATTGGCCATTTAGGGTAAGACATAAGATCCAACTACGGTGGTTTTGATCCATGAGTGGATTCCAATCCCACAATGATTGGTATGTAGTGCAACTTTCATGCTCAAACCTATCATGTACAAATGATATATTGGTCCTCTTAAATAAAAATGATTGATGTGTATATATACACAATATGTGTTTTTATTTCTTTTGAATAGCCATGATTACTTAAAATAGAAAATAATGCATTTAGTAAGAGTTTGTTCCTTAGAATAAATTAGAAGACGAGTTCTAGATATTCGCACATATTAACCTAAACCCCAAACCTAGACCAATTTTCAGACAAAAGTCTTATCCATATGAAGTCATCATCATTTTAAATGATATTCCTTGAATTTAATTTTAAAATGATGTCACTAGAGGAAAAAATCCCAAGGGTTACGGTCAAAAGGGGTCCAAGGGCTGCGTTTTTTGACCGCATGATCCCTTGGACTAGCATCCCTTGGCATTTAGGAAGGGTTGCGGTTTTTTACTGCATCGCTTAGCGCGTTAATTAAGATAGTCGAAAATTGGGTACCACACCTTCTTGATACTGATCTTCTTCTTGTTGGTCATGGTATTAAAATTGTGGATTTAATGGAGGGTTAAAATAGTGTCAAAATATTTGACAAATTCTGTTTTGTTACGAGTATTGTTTAGGCTCGGTGGAGATGGCTTAAGTGTGATGGGTTGTGTTTGTATTTCAAGGTTATAAGTATTTTCTATCCCATCATGTTTCACATGCCTTTCACGCAGCACGACGTTCCATGAGCTTTTTATCCTATTTGTTTCCCCTTCTTCTTGCATATGAAATTACTCTTGTACACCACCATCAATAGGCTTCTCTTGTTCTTCTACTTCAAATTATGCCTCTATGGTTGTTTCTTTCAAAATTTGGATGGACTAAGTAAGCCACCAAATTTAGGAATTCGAATGATTTCGTGGCTCTAGTACAATAACACGTGGTTTATGAATTAGAAAAAAATCATACAAAGCTTTGAGTTTGTTTGAAAAATTTTGTCAGTTTTGGATTTGTCGAAGAATACCAACCCAGATTAATAGCAAATGAACTCCGATAACTTTCAAAATTTACCAGCAGATTGTTTGTGGTTTTCTAGTTTAACTTTTTAAGCTTTTGGAATTCAATTTGTTTAGGGACAAGTATACACTAGGGGAAAAAAAGGAAGGGCTGCGCATCAGGGGTTGTGCTTTTCCTAAAAGCGCAGCCCTACTAGTGAAGGGCTACACTTTTCTTCAAAAGTGTAACACCACGTAATTTTCACTCATTATTTTTTGTGTTGTTTACATTAAAATGATATTTTCTATTAAAATAAAATAATTTATTATTAAAAACTATTTTTTTAAAGTGTATAATTATTTATATTGTGTTATGTTGTTGTGATTATTAATTTAAAGTGTATATAATGTGCGTATTTATTTTATCATATAGTTAGTAATTCGATAAATTTAAGTAGCGTGTGATTTTAGTTTTTAAGTGTTGTATATAATATGGGTCGACCAACATAAAGAATTCTTTTGCAAACCTATCCTTCTTATGTTGTCCAAAATTTAGAGGAGAAGTATTAAGCATAGTATTAGCATCTTCTATCTATCCCTCTTTGTAACCACCAAAAGGTGAAGAGCCATCCCCCATTAACCCATCTTAATGCAATTAAACCTTTGCTTTATGATATGAACCATCACATTATTTTTGCTGCACACTCCCTTCACGCCAGCCTTACAAAGAAAAATAAAGAGTCCTTCTCCCTTCTCGCATTTTCGGCCATTTCTGCACACTCATCTTGTTTGCCCCATATCTCCTTCGTCTCTTATCGGAATTGGACGTGTGAGTAGTCGAAATTCATCTACTCGAGAGATCTTGCTCGTGGTGTCATTCGCTTTTAAAGATACTGAAGAATTGGTCGCAGTTTTTGTTTCAATCAGACGGGTCACCCAGTTTTGTTTTCCTGTGCACCTTCACGAATTTGATCATGCTGAAGATCTAACCGTTGGATCGCCCTGAAATTTGGACAGAATTTAGGACATCTGGGCCTTCATTATGACCGGGAGATTTTAAATCAGAGCTACAATTGACGGGAATCGAGATCAGAACAGAACAGTACATAATGAAAATGCAAGCAATTGGAGGTCTTCAAAGGTAACTAACGGCGAACCTAGTGCGATTAGAATTCGTTTAGGAATTATTTAGTTCTTAATATCTAAGTTGTGTTGATTTTTATGTTAAGATTTGTGGGTTGCTAAAGTTTCATATTATTGATGTTATACTTGTTATACTTAAATGTTTATGAGTGATAGTTATGTGGAAGGAAACTAATTCTACTATTTTGTTATCCTTGCTAGAGTTTAATGGTTAGAATTTTTGTTTTATTATATCTTTATGGTTTACATATTGGTTAGTAGACATTGTAAATCATGTTGTTATACGCCTATTATGTTGGTTTGCTTAAGTATGATCAAAATGATTATAATATGAGAGTATGAATATCTGTTGCCTGCCGGTGTAAGTCGCTTGAGGAAGATTCATGTCCATGGCTTGTTATCTGTTGTTATTATCTGCCACAAACTTAAGAGTGATGCTTCTTCCGTATTAGCATGGTAGTGTGGCAAGCTTACGGTTTTTATTTACATCTTAGTAGTTATGGTGTTGTAAGATGTTGGGTTGTTTGAATGATTAGATATGATTCAAGTATACTGGTGTATCAGATGTATAAGATTTTGGTGTTATAGTTATGTATACTTATGTGTCAATGTATGCAGGTATGATGATTTACTCTTATTGCTATATGCATGCTTATATGAGCTTATTATTATTATTTTATTATTATTATTGACATATATTTATATTATGAGTGTTTTAATTATTTTATGATGGTTTGGTTGTTTGTATGATTTTGGGATTATAATAATATTGTAGTTTTATAAATCAATATCTAAGTTGTCGACGTTACAGTATCGAGGGAGAATAATACTGTCTTAGTACCGTTTCGCCAAGAGTTATGTACCAGGGGTATTATGACTAAATTGTAATTAACCTTGTACCCAAACTCAGACAACGAGAGTGTAGTAGTTGGAGTATTGTTTATACTGTGTTTTTGGTGTATATTTATGTTTGAAGAAAGATTTATTCTTTTCAGTTGGGTGAAATGATTTTTATTAGTATATATATTACTATTACATTTGAGAAGAATAAATATTGTTAAATTGACTCTTGGATTGCGATCCTAGTTTCTGCTGATTTTAGGTGTAAGGCCTGAAGGGCATCCTTATTATTTATATTTGATGAATGAATTGTTGTATTTAATTGTGAAAATATTTTATTGAGATTAAGATATCCGGTGGGATAGATGTAGTCTCCGGTGAAGAACATGCCAACCACCTAGGTTGCGATTTAGGGGTATTACCTAGGTTAATTGTTGTCGTCCGAGAGGTTGGGAAGTACTGAGCTGGGTACTATCCTGCATCGGGAGTTTGGCCATTCTTAGACACAGACAATAGGGAACGTAAGCCCATAGGCTGTCTGGAGATTTCGATCTGACAAACGCTTAGGAAGTGGGTTGCGATCCACTGGCGTTCTGCTCTTTCTCAAAAGCTATTTATATTATTTTGGAGGCTTATGTTTTTTATCTTGTATGTCTATATTAAGTTACTATTCATGATTTACTTTATTTAACCATGTTAAACTGTTAGTTGTTGTTTTGCTGTTATTTGGTTCAGTTTGATCTTTTATGTTGATTGAGACTTATTTATTAACGCTTGATAACTTCTACATGGATCCTAATTGAGCTGGGAGAGCTGTTAGTTACTCCCCACTGATTGTGGATGTTTGTTGTTTATTTTTGCAGGATATGTTGATGACAATCTTATTTGGTTTTGGGCTCGGGTTGAATGTGAGCATAAAATGTTAGATGTTTTAGCCTAGCTCTTTTATTAATTTAAGAATTAGTTTTCTCTTCTGTTATCAATTTAATTTATTTATACTATTTATTTATGTTGGTTTTTATCACTTAGATATTTAAACGCATTTCTTGTAGTAGTGACATTCCCAGAAGACGATGTTTCCGCCATCGTCCTATACTTCTATTATTATTATTTCTTTCTTTTCTGCTTTGAAATTCTGGGGTGTTACAGTTTATGTAATACCCCTCATGATTGCTTTAAAGGGATTTAGCAGGCTACTCATTCCAACAAGATGCATCTTTCTTTTAGGGAGCTTATTTCCTTAGTTACTCCACAGTTAAGCGTGCTTGGCTGGGAGTAGTCTAGGGATGGGTGACCTCCTGGGAAGTTTCTCAGGGTGCGCATGAGTAGGACAAAATGCGCCTGAAGAACTTGTGTTGGTTATTGAGGACAGTTGTTGGCCCTGGATGCGCATTGGTGACAATATACTCGACTCCGTATGGGTCGGGGTGTTACAAAAAGTGCAGCCCTACATATCAGAAGGGCTGCGCTTTTGAAGAAAAGCGTAGCCCTGCGCAGCCCTTCTTAAAAAAATTTGAGATAAAAAATTCGCGAGCTTCATCAAATATATTATCCCTCCTTCTCTCTCCTCTCTCACGTCCCTCCTCCTCTCTCCTCTCTCACGTCCCTCCTCCGTTTCCTCCTTCTCTATCATCCTCTCTTCTCTCTCAAAAACTCCAGAAACGCGACAAAAAGCCTGAAATGATTTGCACTAATCATGCCGACGGAGTCCGATTGCCTATTGTGATACCTTTTCGGAAGCGAAACGGGCAAACGAGTCAAACACACTGCTATGTGACGTATAGGCTTTTTAAGCCATCCGAGTTCGTTTAAGGCTCCAAATAGGCATTTTAAGTATTTTTCAAATTTTGTTATTTCCTTAATTATGTATTAGGGTTTTGTTTTACGTATTTAAACATTATTAGGTCAATGTTTGGAGGCAGTTTTTGATTAATGTTCTTGTATTTTCAGATCTATAATTTCTTAATCTTTGTTTTGATTAATGTTCTTGTATTTTCAGATCTATAATTTCTTCTCTTCTGTATATTAGTTTTTGTTCCTTTTCGTTTATTTCTTTTTTTTTGTTTTGGGTTTAGTTGCATTGTAGATCTATAATTTCTTCTCTTATGTATATTTGGGTTTAGTTGCATTGTAGATCTATAATTTCTTCTCTTCTATAATTTCTTCTCTTCTGGATTTGGATGGTTTACTTTAAAGTTTAATGCAAATGTTAAAATTCAGAAAATGTGAGATTAATATATGAGTAAAAAAATGTCAAAAAAAAATTCTTTTTTAATTTTTTTTTTTTTTGGTAGGAAGGGTTGCGCTTCCTTGTGAAGGGCTGCGCTTGTGTAGCGCAGCCCTACTTAAAAAGTGAAGGGTTGCTATTGAAAGGGCTGCTGTCAAAAAGCGCAGCCCTACAGGCCTTCTTCAGCGCAGCCCTTCTTCATTTTTCCACTAGTGATATGTGTTTAAGAATGCTCTAACACAACCATGAGCTCTGATACCTTTTGAGAGCTTTCAATTATAAGCAAATGACACATATAGAAGCTAAATGTCAAATGCTCTGAAAGCTTTCATTTATCAAATTTTCACCTTTTGAGTTCATTATTTTGCTAGCATGAAGCCTTTATAGAGAAAAAGGAAGATATTTTCAAGCACAATATGAAAATAAAAATTGTTGCCAAAATTCCTCCGATTTCGCTCCAAGCTCCTGTAGCAAAATAAAAAGATTCATATTGTGTTGCTGAATTACAGAGAAAAATCTTTCTGAAAGACTTCGATACTATATTCCTATGGATTGATAATGCTCATGTCGCTCACAGCAAATTTGAGTTCCAAGATGGAAAATTTCAAGTAGGAGGTGAAGGTGATGAGTTCTATTTACTAGAACCTCTTTTGAACAAAAGTTGAGGTCGAATATTATTCAAAGAAGGGGGAGCCTGATGGATACACATTGAGCTATGTCAACCTATCTAATCTTGTTCTAATAAGTTTATTTAACTATTCAAATTTTAAAAGCTTTTCTAAGAAAGCCGAGTTTTTGCTTAAGTCGTCATTAAGTGAAATAATTGTGATTAATTACTTTAGACACATAAATCTGTCTCCGTCCACATTTGAGTATCCAATTGTGATGCATATCATCGTGCTAAGAGGTCCAACTCAAAGGAGAGCAATCCAAAGAGCTAAAAACCAAATTTGTTTTTAAGAACTCATTTATGAAAAGCACATTATGAAAAGCCCAATTAATTATTCATGAAAATAAAATGCATTTAAATCCCATTTTCGAAAATCCTAATTAATTTTTCGTGATAATCAATTACATTTTAAATAAATATTAATTATTCTTGATAATTAATTGTATTTTTAGTAAATATTTTCTAAATCAAAATATATTATGAAAGGTCGTATTTTAACCTTAGGCTATGATTTCTGAATTTTAAATGATAATATTTAATTAGGATGAAAGGAATATTTTAAACATCAGATAAATATTAAAACCCGGCCAGACGCGCTTTCGCATACCTGAAAGCCTCTGACGCGCTGAAATTGCGAATGCGCGGCATTGAGACAGTTAACAAAACTCAAAAGCGCATAATTCATTGTATGCCGCGCATTAGACCTCATTCTCACTCGATTTTCGACAAACTTTCCTACAACTTCCAACTACAAAAACACTCTAAAACACTTTAAACAGTGCATACTTTTGATCTTTCATTGATTTCATATTTCAAGCTATGATTATTGATATTTCGAAGGTTGTTCATAAGACTAAGGAGATTAAGATATATTCTTGAGGGTCATTTGATTTATTCGATTCCTATTTAAATCTTTGAAATTAATAAATTTTTTATTCATGATGCAAATCTTTAAAGGATTCTTTCCTTGTATATATTCTAATCTTTTTTTTTTGTATTTCTATTTCTTATATTTTTTTATATATTATCATTATATCCATGCATGTCGTATGTCTATTGCTTTTGTCACCTCACATACTAATTATTGCTAATTATATATAATACCTAAATAAATGTTCAAACGACTAATAAGATAATTTGGACAATAGGATTAGCATCCTAGTATTATGATTGCCTAATAACATATCACTAAAAATTAGTCTTTGATGTGTTTCATGAACCAACCTAAACTAATATTTTTTTAGGATATTGAAATCGAATGTTTGGTTGTTTAATTGGATAAAAACTTTTGTATAAAAAAATTAAGTAGATGCCAACAATGAGCGAACGTGATACCTGGTCAGGGTCGCACACTCACCCCCGAACTCAATTTTTGGTTCAATGACCAATCATGAAGTTCTAACGAAAAAACTACATAAGATAATCCTAAGATTTACCAATATTTAGGTTTATGAGCCAACCTTTAAAGACTTGTCGGCAACTTCAACGTTTTTCAATAAAATCTTTCAGAGCTAGTGAAATACGCACTTACACCATGTAGGCGATGAAATTATGCTTATAATTAGCACTAATTCTTCTAATGTGTTAAGTAATCATTATTAGATTTTAGTAGACACTTAACTAAGCATCTGGAAAACTTTTTTAGACCGCTGTCTTATATTGTTTAAACATAAAGTTTTGGATGTGATAAGCAAGCAACTTTAATCTCTTGGTCTCATTATTGAGCTACTTGAGGTGCATGATCAATTAGGTCCAACAATAAGCAAGTTAACCTAAGAAGGAAAGCTTGTCATTGGAGCTCATTTGTACTCATAGGAAAAAAAGTGATTTCGAACCTCTCTTTATCTGATATGGGCAGCAACCATTTTTTTCCATATGTGACGTGTGACGTGTGATGTGTGACCTATGATTGGAAAGATCTTCAAGTGTAGGTTATGTTCTAGTTGGTTTGCAACCATTTTCAAGCCTCCAATTAAATGAAAAGGCGAGATATATCCAGAATATTCTAAACTATTTTTTCACCATATACCCCTGACAATATTTTTTTGCACCGTATATCCTCGCAAGTTTCCAAGTTCACCATATATCCTCCAGTTTTCAAAAAATACATCAAACTACCCTTTTGATTAACGGTGTTAGACTTCCGTTATCAGTAACCTAATTAACTACCCTAAATCCTAAACCTTAAGTAACACTAAAAACTATAACTAATCCTAACTAACCCTAAAAAACCCTAAAAAACCTAAAAAAACCCACCGGCCCCCACCCACCCCCAACCGACCACCCACCACCACCCCCAGCCCCACCACCCCCCAACAACCCCATCCCTACCAGTCCCTTGTCCCCCTCCCTCGCAACTCCCCACTCCCCTTCTTTGCAGCCGCGCCTCCCCCTCCCCCTCCATACCACCCACAATCTGCAGCCCCCCTCTCGATCTTCCAATTTCAGCCCGAAATCCTCCCCCTCCCCTTCCCTTGCAACTGTCGCACCAGCCCCCATTTTGTAGAAGACTATACTCAACCCCGCAGCCACTCCCTCAACCTCGCATCCCCCCTCCCCCAACCCCTTCGATTTTCGCACCACCCTCCCCTCCCCTTAACCCCTTCGATTTCCTCTGATTTTACTTGTTGGATTTGAGAGAATGCATCGAAGGGGGTGGGGAAATATGAAGTTTAGAATAGAGGAGGTCGCACCTCCTACTCTAGTTTTGAAATTCGAAGGGGTTGGGGGGTTTCGTAATTTTCGAAGAGGGTAGGGGTTCGTAATTTTCGGCGGGGGTGGGGGAAGGTTTGCAGCTTGCGTAGGGTGCTGCGAAGGCGGGGGATGTGGGAGTGGAGGGAAGGTGTGCGGCCTACGTAGGGTGTTGCGGGGGTGGAGTATGGGTGGGGGAGATGCGGGGGTGGGGGAAGGGGTTGCGTAGGATCGGGAGGGGGGAATGGGGGTGGTGGTGGTGCTGAGTGTAGTGGGGGGAAAATGGTAAGGGGTGGGGGAGGGTGTTTAGGATTAGGGTTAGGGTATTAGATTAGGGGTTATCGTTAGGGTTAGGAGTAGATTTAGGTTAGTTAATTCGAGTTAGAGGGGCGTTTAGGGGTTAATGACTAAAGAAATTAAACGTCGTTAGTCATTAAGGGTAAGTGAACGTATTCTTTAAAAAGTGGGGGGTATATGGTGAATTTTAAAAGTCGAAAGGGCATACGATGAAAAAAGTATATGGTGAAATAACCGTATTCTAAATCTAGACAGTTTGGAGTTAATTTCTTTAGCTTTTGTTTTCTTAGTGATATGCGTATGTTTTACTTAGTTTCTTGGGTTTTTTCACCAGCTACCCATGTACTTTATCAAAATTCATGGGGTACCCCTAATTTTAGAAAAATGCACCGGGTACCCTTATTGTTTCAATAAAATGCACGAATTACCCTTAATGACCAACGGTGTTAAGTTTCCGTTAGTCATTAAGGTTAATTAACCTCTTTAACCCATCTAACCCTTATTAAATCCTAATTAACTAACTAAACCCTAACTTCTAACCTTATCCTAATCCCAACCCTAACCTCCTAACTTCAAACCCTAACCCCACCATCCAACCACCACCACCACCCCAAACACCCAACAACCACCATCTCCCTTCCCCACCCCCACCCCCACCCCCACCCCAGAGCCCGCAACAGACCCCTTCCCCTACCCCCGCAACACCCCATCCCCCACCCCCATCCCGGAGCCCACAACAGAAGAAAAAAAATTGAAGCTACAGAGAATTCGCGACGACATTGAAGTTCAGAAGAAAAAAATTGAAGCTACAGAGAATTCGCGATTGAGACAGCTACCTCCCTCCACTGACCGACGCGGCGGAGAATTCTCAATAGAGAATTCGCGAGAGAATTAGCGACAGAGAATTCGCGACAGAGTGATGGGGAATTCGCGCAAGACAACGACGAGGAGGAGTGGCGCCATTGATGAGCTTCAGGAGAGAGGGGGCTAATGTCGTGTCGATTGTGGGGGAGGGGTGTTGCGGGCTCTGGGGTGGGGTGGGGGAGGGGGTGTTGCGGGGTTAGGGGAGGGGTCTGTAGCGGGCTCCGGGGTGGGGGTGGGGGAAGGGGAAGGGGAAGGGAGATGCTGGTTGTTGGGTGGTGATGGGGTGGTGGTGGGGTGGTGGTGGTTGGATGGTGGTGGGCTAAGGTTTGAAGTTAGGGAGTTAGTTTTAGGGTTAGGATTTACTTATTTAATTAGGATTTAATTAGGGTTAGAGGGGTTAAAGGGGTTAATTAACCCTAATGACTAACGGTAACGTAACACCGTTAGTCATTAAGGGCATTTCATGCATTTTGTGAAAATAATAAGGGTACGTGGTGCATTTTTTTTGAAATTAGGGGTACCCCATGAATTTGATAAAGTACAGGGGTACCTGGTGAAAAAACCGTAGTTTCTTTCTATGTACTTGTAGCTTATAAATAGGGGAGTCATGTAATGTCGCAGATAAGCTTAAATGAATGAGAATTTAGAGTGTGATACGGTTTCAGATAAGCTTAAATGAATGAGAATTTAGAGTGTGATACTATTTAAGAAAACCGTAACATTTTCTTATTATGCTGAACTGGTTGGTTCTTTTATCTTGTGTCTTTGCTTTGATTTTCATGTCAACCATTGAGTTGTGTGTTTAGAATTTAAGTAGGTTAATTAGTAATTAGTAAGTTGTTTCACCTTAATAAGATCTTTGTTTGGTGGTTATTTGATTGGTGTTAATTTACAATTGTTCGTTCATTTAGAACCGGGTCATTACCAAACTTTTTCAGCTTAATTGTATTCTCTCGTTGCTTTTGTTCTCATGTCCCAAACCCATATGTAAAAGTGTCTTATCTAGAAATACTCTATAATTGCGAACTTTGTACTGCCTTATGGGCGATCCACTATATGAAGCTATTATTCTCATCAACATCCTTGTAAAAAAGAATTTCAAATATGTTAGGAATCTGGTATATTGTGTTATGATATTCTTTAGGATTATTATTCTTAATTTTTATTGAAGTGGGACTTTGTCTTTTATGATGTATAAATATAATTTAATGATGAATGAGAAGGGTCACACAACTTTGATCACACGCACTTAATATGGTATAAGGAGCCAAGTATTAAAACAAAAAAAAAAATTCTCCCTAACCGAACCAAAACTGGAAGGTCCTAAACACAAACCAAAAATCAATTCTTTCACCTAGATCTGATCATCATCATTCATCGATCATCATTGATCCCCCTCTTTTAACCGTAACATAAAACAGTGAAATTAACAGCCCTAAACCCGACCTAGTTTATTTTTTGGGATCTAATAATAATCCCGACAATTTGATTCACTAGTGGAAAAAAGCCCATCCGATCCCGTCAAAATCGGGTCCACCGATACGGATCGGGTTGGCCAATAGCGGTTAACAATGATTAACTGGTCTGGTCCTAAACCTGATCAATTAATCATTAGCCGATCCGATTTTGATGGAAACCGGATCAGTTAATCAGATTAACCGATCCGGTTTTCCATCAAAAAGTTTGATTTAAAAAAAATCAATTCAGACTAACTGATCCAGTTTCCAGCAAAAAATGGATCAGCTAATGCAAATCTAAAATTAAAAAAAATAGCTCGCAGCAAGCACTAGCACCTACTGCCAGAGTGTCAGGTTACTGCGACAATGGAGCGAGATCTCACGAGCGTGGCGTGCTTCAGCCATTTTTGTTGCTTTGCTCCTCTCTTGAAATTGATTGGAAATTTAAGGTTTGAATTGGGAAAGTTAGTGAAATTGCTACAGAAAACCGAATTGTTGCGAGAATGTCTTTGCGAGAGCTATTGTGCTTATTCGTTGCCAAACTGTAGTAGAAGAGGCTTGGGATTAGGGTTTTTTTGTGAGGGGGTTCAGGAGGAAGAGTGAAAGAGGAAGTGGGAGAGGAGGGAGTGTGAGAGAGAAGAGAGTTAGGATTGAGGTCTAGGAGGGTAGATGAAAAAATGAAAAAAATTTGCGGTAATGAGGTGTCTTGTAGGGGCGAACATAAAAACTCGACCCGATTGACCCGTTCCATTGACCCACTGACCCTCAACAAAAAAAAGGGTAATTGTTTTTAATTTTAATGGGTCGGGTACCCGACCCGGAAATTTGGGCAAGAAGCGGGCCGAGTAATGGGTCGATGTTCTGGTAAGCGGGTACTCAAAAGAAGGGAAAAAACGTATTTGATTCGTTGGCTTTCTAGTTGCTACACCTTCTCTGCCTGTCAAGTGTCAGCTCCTATTCTCTCATTTCTTTCAACTCAAATCTCACATGTAATTTATTCACTTACATTTTCCTCAATTTTTTGCTGTAAATATTTGGGTATTCAACTCTGACTTCCATCCTCTCCATTCTATTCTTTTAATTTGAAACTTAAACAAACTGCAAAATTAATTGAGAGTTTCAATCTTTATTGATTTGCTGCAAACTCAATTAACTAGCACCATCAACTTTGTCAACTATCATTCTCCCGACACAATTTCCCATCTTCTAAGCTAAGTTTACAACAGAAAAGCAAAAGGTGTTCATTTTTTAATTAATTTGTGTTGTATTCCATGTTATGATGATGCCATATAATTAGGTCTTTTATAGTCTTATTTTGAAACAAAATATTAATAACCCAAAAATATTGTTTTGTTAATGTTTATATATCTTGTGGAAAAGGATTAATGTGATTTAATCTTCTCAAGATATTATTTATACACTTTGAATTGTATTATATGATATGTTTAAAGCATCTATTAACTTAGAATCTTTTGTATAAAAAGATTCTTAGTTATTAGATTTTTTATGGTTGTTGTGTTGATGAGAAAAACTAGGTTAATCATACATGCCTACAGAGAAGGAGGAGGGGCGAGATTTTCTCAAACTTCCTGCTTGATATATGCGCTCATACGGCTAGTGGAGGAAGTTGATGACCGTTGCAAAAAACGTGGAGTTAGAGCGATTTATGGTCCATGATCTCTAGAACTCAAAAATCATACAACATGGAGAACGTGGAGTAAAGAAGTTGAATTTACAGCCGCTATTTAAAGAGAATAACTTATTCGAAATAAAGAACGACTTTCCAGCATTCAAAGTTTATCTTTTACTTAGAAAGTTTTCTGTAATTTTCTTCTTCTCCTATAATACATATAATTGTAATATTCTTAGTATTTGGGTGAGTGAAAAATTCATAATATCCTTGTAATCATGTGAGAGAAAGAGTGAAGACTTCGAGTGAAGTCAAGTGAGTATCATCAGTTCAAGGGAACTGAGAGAACATCATTTGCTTTGCCTCATATTAAGACATCGGCAACTACATTTGCTTTCCCCTCGTGATACTGGATGTCTAGGTCATAGTCCTTAATCAACTCCAACCATCTTCTTTGCCTCATATTAAGGTATTTCTGGGTGAAAATGTACTTCGAACTCTTATGGTCGGTAAATATTTTACAGGTTGCCCCATAAAAGTAATGTCTCAAAATTTTTAATGCAAACACTATGGCGGCTAACTTTATATCGTGGGTAGGGAAATTAGCCTAATAAGGTTTCAATTGGTGCGACGCATACGCGATTACCTTCCCATTCTGCTGTAACACACATCCCAAACCACTATTCTTTGAAGCATCACTATACACCTCAAATCCCTCATTCCCATCAAGCAGGGTCAAAACAGGGGCGGAGGTTAAACGTTCCTTCAAAATCTGAAAGGCTTCTTCAAAACTTTTCACTCCACTCAAACTTTGACTCTTTCTTCATCGAATTGATCATGGGCCTCGCTATCTTCGAAAAATCTCGCACAAATCTCCTATAATAGCCAGCTAGACCTAGGAAACTTCTAATATCTGACACATTCTTTGGAGTTAGCCGCTCACTCACAGCTTGAATCTTAGCAGGATCTACAGAGACTCCCTCGTTAGACACATAGTGACCCAAAAATGCTACTTTTTCCAAACGGAATTCACGCTTAGAGAACTTGGCATATAATTGGTTCTTCCTTAGCGTCTCCAAAATAATTCTCAAGTGCTCATTATGCTCTACTTTCGTTCCTCAAATATATCCAGTATATCATCAATGAAAACCACCACGAACTTATCTAAAAACTCATAGAAAATCATATTCATCAAATCTATAAATATGGTTGGAGCATTGGTTAACCGAAACGACATTACAGTGAGCTCATAATGACCATAATGCGTCATAAATGAAGTCTTAGATACATCCGTATCAGCTACCCTCAACTGGTGATACCCCGAACGCAAATCAATCTTCGAGAACAACTCGCTCCATTTAATTGATCGAATAGGTCATCTATTCTAGGCAAGGGATACTTGTTCTTGATGGTTACATTGTTCAGTTTCCTATAGTCAATATACAACCTCATACTCTCATCCTTCTTATTCACAAATAGCACAGGAGCTCTCCAAGGTGATGCACTAGGCCTAATATAACCCTTATCCAGCAACTCCTGTAATTGCATCTTCAACTCACTCATCTCAAGTGGTGTCATTCTATAAGGTGCTTTTGATATAGGTACAGTTCTAGGAACTAGGTCTATGGTGAACTCAACAGCTCCAACAAGTGGCATACTCGAAATCTCGCTTAGAAATACATCCATAAACTCATTCACAATTAGAACATCCTCAATATTCACCCCAATTTCTTTACTCACATCTCACACACTAGAAAAAACAACTCACACCCTTTCTTCATCAACTTCCTCACTTACATCTCTTAGGCTTCCCAAAACGTCTATTGGAGGTCAATTTTCCCAAAGGGTTTCTCAAAACTACTTATGAACTTCATAGTCTATATTGACCTTGTAGAAACTTAACCAGTTCATCCCAAGCATAACATTTAGGTCTCCCAAATTGAACTCTATTAAATCAGACGGAAATACAAAGTCTCCTATCTTCAGAGGCAAAGTTTTAAACAATTTGTTACACATCTTATGATCTCCCCAGTAGGTATACTAATAGGCAAGTCAATTTCATCACAATCTACTAACCTCATACTCTTAAGGACAGATGATGACACAAAAGAATAAGTCGCCCCCGAATCAAACAACGTTTTAACAAGAACGAAGTTAATAGAAAAAGTACCAGAAACTACGTCGACAGATCTTCCAGCTTCATTGCGACTCATCACGTAAAGTTTACCTGGAGCCTTATTCTGGTTGAGGTTGTCACAAGCAGGCTATTGAAGTTCCCCTGGTTGTTCTGCGACCCTACAGGCTTAGAACCTTGGTTTCCCAACTGGTTGAACCCCAATTTGACCTAGTTACCACTCTCATTGCCATTATGCTCCTTCTTTTACATGGCAAAGCACTCAGACTTCTTATGGTCCTTCTTCTGGCAGTAGTTATAAGTTAATGGTTTTCCCTTATAGTCTCTACCAGGGTGGTTATTGTTGCATTTCTTAGAGTGATATACTCTCTCAGCTCAACCCTTATTGCTTTTGTCCTGATTATTCCTCCTTTGGAAATTCTCATTCCCATTCCGTTTGAAGTTCCCCTGATTTCGCGCAGCATTAAATCTTTCCTTTTTTTCACCTACCACGACATTCTTTTTATCCCACCTCGATTGAAGACCATAAATGTGGCGGGTCTCCCATACACAATGTCTAGAGATGTAAAAGTCTCACCTCCTAACCCCAGCTCTATCTCATCTGTCAAACCTTGCTCAAACCTTTGAGCCTTTAACTCCTCGGTAGCTACAACCTCATGTGCAAACCTTGACAGTGCCATAAACTTCCTATAATATTCAGAGATGGTCATACTACCCATCGTTAATGAACTCCTAGGCCTTCTGTTTCCTCATAAACATAGGGTAAAACTTCCCCCTTAAGGCAGTAACAAAAGCATCCGAAGTGAAACCTTCAACAGCTTTCAGTCTAACTCCATTTGTCTCCACCACAAGTCAGCCTCATCCATAAAGTACAACACAGCTTGACCCACTCTCATGCCCTCATGACAGTTCACAGCCCCAAAGATCTTCTCGAACTCTCTAATCCTGTTCTCTAGAAAGGTAGGATCAACTTGCCCCTTAAAGTATGGTGGATTGACGTTATCTAACCTCTCAAACATGTCCCTAGCAGAATCGAGACGCTCAGCTCTCTCCTGAGTCAGGTTTTTCGCCAAGAGGCGATTAGCAGCAACAAGGTCGTTATTGCTATTAGCCATTCTACTACGCGACCTGAAATTAATGTAACTCTATTTTAGGTTTCAATATATAACTTACATGTCATTCTAGGAAGGTAACATTTGATTTGATCAAACAAGATTGCTCAGCAAACAGTTTTTTTAAACAATCACAAATACACCACAGAATGTTCTTTAGCAACCACATAATCATCCATGAGAAAATATTCACATCAAATACACACGTGGAAAACAACAAATAGAAATTTAATCATACAATAAAAATTAAATAATAAAAAAATTCCCAAGCACGTGCCCAGAATAAATTCTTGTCACTCGAATAAATAAATATTTAACTTTATTCCTCCAAAGGGTATTTAAAATAATTGTTGTAACTATATAACATTATATTTTCCTAAAAAGAACAAAAGTACAGTAAAATAAATTTCACCATTGTTGTCCAACTATCCAACATTATTTTTTAGCATAAATACATAAATAAATGTTATAAGGTGAAACATTATCAATCTTGTCCTTAGATTCCTTGTACCGCTCTGGCGTGAAGATCTCATCTTCAAACTCATCTATGTCCTCAGTGTTATAATAGACATATCTTTTAGGTCTGGTGGATCTTTTTTTAGGTTGAGGCTTGTCTTCCTCTGACTCCGGATCACTCTCAAATCTGAAGGCAGCATGGTATATCTCGGTTCTGGTCTGGCGTCTAGCACGGTCAAACTCCACGATAACCTCGTCATCACTATCCATTCCTGCTCTTAGCACATTACGCATAACATACTCTAAGCTGGTGTAGTTATTATTGACAGGTTGATTAATACCGTCACCTTCATCATCACTTATTACAATAGGATTTTGATATCTTCCAACTCTATTACCTTGTCCGGCAGACATGGTTAGGGACCTACAACAAATAAACATTCTTTCAATAAATATGAGGGACTCTCCCTTGACGTAATTCCCAACAATAAATAATAAGTAAATACCATCAACAATATAGGCACAAGAATATAAACAGTTAGAAGGAAAGAAAAATATAATCATGCTGAACTAACTATTTAATGCAGACATATAATAAATCTATCCTAAATGCCCTTCCTATATTACCCATCTCTCACACAACAATAGAGTAAATAAGCCTTCCCTGTGGAAGACGAAATACGGGACCGACTTCGTATTTCCATGACCTACGATATCGAGGAACCTATTAAATAAAAATAGGAACGTTGATCAATCCGAACCCAGAAAAAGCCATGGCCGTTCACCATGTACCCCAACTCATGATTGTCCAACTTCAGATGTGCACCAGTCCAGAGTTTATTACTATTAAAGTTTCATTTCAGATGATTTACCAATTATTACTTGTTATGACGCACAAGCAACACAAATAATATATAATCAAACATTCATAACTTTATTTTTATCTTAGGATTAAATAAGTGATCATACAACTTACACTCAAGATTAATTCATTCTTTAATCCAATCCTTCTTATTTGTTGAACCTAGCCAACGACCAACTTACCTTTCAAAGGTATAAAAAAATATCAACTTACCAAATAAGGCCCTCGGTCCTCATAGAGTAGTGAAATAATAATAAAAGGGAACAAGATGATTCAATCATGATCCATACCAATAGTATATTAATTTCCCCGTGTGAATTAATAAAATAAAGTTTCCAGCCAACATGCTTGCATCAAAATTCCATACAAACGTGATATAAATCGCATACTTATGTTCACACATAGGTATAAAACATGCTAATTCCAACATAATAGCAATCATATGTGAACTCACTAAGTTCCTATACATGATAATACATAATTTTCATTCCAAAAATCATGATACTACATCAATCAACACATAGGTACGTACGTACCTTGTGTAGACAAATTGATAGGCCACTTTAACAACTTTAGAAGTCGCCTAGAGAGAACTCTCCACCTAAAACAACCAATAAAATTTATAATCAATACTCCAAATAAATTCCAGCAACTTTAAAGTACTTTAATCTCTTTTCAAAATATTAAAAAGTTATTTCCATCATTGAAACTCCAATTACTAATACTTCCTAGCATAGTATTACGATACTAATCATTAAAATCCATAAAACTCCATTAATAACATCCTTTTTAAAATTCCACCAACATATGATTTATTGAAACTTCCTTTAAACATGCTTAAACTTATAAGAATAATCAATTTCATAGTTTATGACATACTACTATGATTTTCCAATCTTTAACACCCTTAAATTCATGCTTTGATAATTAAAAATCCAATTTAAACATAATAATTAAATCTGAAATTTTTATTTTCTTCAATAAATAACTTATATAATCATAGATTCATCATTAAATCATTAAATTAAAGCTTTTAAACATAATTATCACTAAAAAAAATCACAAATACATAATCTTTAAATAAAACTTGAGGAAGAAAGGTAATCAAACCAACACGAAAAAGGAATGAGAAAAAAAGAGCCAGCTGGATGATGTGGCAGCAGCGGCGGAAATTCACGATAGTTGCGGTGGTGTAAAGTGAAGGAGGATTTCTTGTTGAGGAAGAAATTGTTTCTTAGAAGAGAAGAAAGAAAAAAGGAGAAGAAACGTGAGAGAGAGAGAGAAGGAAATACCGTCGTTTTTGGGGAGAGGGAGGAGAGAGAAAGTTTGTGTGTGGGTAAATTTAGGTCTAATGTATTTATAGGTGTGTTTTCCTTTTGGGCTTAGGAAAAAGCAATTGGGCTTCAAATAGAGTTT
The DNA here is from genome assembly GCF_026745355.1 of Beta vulgaris subsp. vulgaris. Classification (NCBI taxonomy): domain Eukaryota; kingdom Viridiplantae; phylum Streptophyta; class Magnoliopsida; order Caryophyllales; family Amaranthaceae; genus Beta; species Beta vulgaris. The sequence continues at coordinate 35,873,685 of NC_079204.1, forward strand.
AATGATCAATAAGATTGACAATTAAACTCCTAACATTACTAAAATTCTTTTTCGTAATCCAATTAGTATTTGGATTCCTCAAGCCTATTTGAACTCCCTTTTCAAATCCAAATAGTATTTTAAATTTTTTAAAAGCATGCCTTAAAAAAATATTTTGACTTCCTTAAATTCTTAAAATAATTCCTTGGACTTTCAAATAGATTATTTTAAAATAAATTATATTTATATATATATATATATATATATATATATATATATATATATAATATATATTATATATATATATATATATATATATATTATATATATATATATATATACTAAAATATATTTATAAAATTCATAAATTTACGAGGGATTACATTTTAAATACTTTCTAGGATTATTGGAAGTTGTGAGGAGTCCTAAGGAATATTTATGAATCAACGAAAATATACCTTGGATATTATTTCTGAATCTGGCTTACCTGGTACAAAACCTGCGGATTTCCCCATGGGGCAGTATGATCAGCTCGCTATGGCTTATGGTCCCTTGTTAGATGATGTAGAGAAATATCGTAGATTGATGGACATGTTAATTTATCTTGCTGTTAAAAGACCTGATTTGACATATTATGTTCATATTAAATCACCGTTTATGTAGGCACCAAAAGTAGTCCATTGGAAGGCATATTTGAGAGTTGTCAAATATTTGAAGAATCATTGAAGAAAAATCAAGGTTAGGGCATTTTATTTCGTTCTGATAATGATCTCCGTTTAGAAGGGTGTGTGATTCTGATTTAGCTAGTTGTCCTATTACCCGGAGGCTCTGAGTGGATGATTTGATTTATTGGGGTATTCTCCAGTCTCATGGAAGACTAAAAATCTGCCTATTGTATCTCGTTTCTCTGCAGAAGCTGAATATCGTTTTATGACTGCTACAGTTTGTGAATTGAAATGGCTTAAGCAACTAATGGGTGTTCTTGGAGTTCAGCATCCTGTAAGGATGAAAAGGATGAAGTTATATTGTAATAGTCAATTTGTTTTGTATGTAGCGAAAAACCCAATATTCCATAAGGACACTAAACATATTGAAGTTGATTGTCATTTTGTTCGTGATGTAGTGTCTGTAATGCTTGTTACTCCTCATGTTACTACCAAGTTTCAGTTGACAAACATTTTTACTAAAGCTTTTAGTAGGACTCAGTTTGAGTTTTTGTTGTCCAAGTTGGGTGTTCGGAATTTGCACGCTCCAACTTGAGGGGAGTGTTAGTACTCTATATGTGCTATCATAATTCCTCCGTTCCATAATAAATGAAACACTTACTATTTCAAAACGTTTTAAAATAAGTGAAACATACCTTAAATTGGAAAAAGAAAATGACAAAATGACAAGAGTAACAATCACAAACTTTCACGATTTGTTTTTCTCTCTCGTCTTGATAATGATCAAAAGGGTATTTTACGACTTTTTGGCTTTTGAAAGTGATGTTTATTAAATCTTGTGTCAATTCCTATGTTTCCCTTATTAAATCCAATATTCCATAAGCACGCTAAACATATTGAAGTTGATTATTATTCCTAATTTTTACTGTAGTGGAACTTTGTCCTTTATGATCTATAAATATAATTTGATTTTTTTTTGAAGGGAAGTATAAATATAATTTGATAATGAATGAGAATGGTGACACAAATTTGACCAAAATAAAATAACATACGAATTTAATATCTAAAACTTAGTGTATTGACAAATTTCGCCTCAAAAACAAAGGAAAGTATGATTTAATTTAATGCGAGTTAAGTGAGTGGGAAAAAACAAACATTTTAATCAATTAATTAGAAGTTATTCAACAAACATACTAACTAGATAATCTTACAAATCTAAATATACTAGCGTCTAGTTTTCGTAGTTTGATATGAATGTAGCATCTTCTCCAACTATAACACAAATTTCCAAACTCAATTTACAGGCTTAGTAATCAATAGGTAGGGCAGTCAAGAATGCCAGCTTATGTGGAGAAGTTGATTTCCCAAAAAGAGAACACCAAGTTGGAAGCTTCGTCAAAACTTTTTCTGTTTTGGGAGTTAATCTGTCTACATCAGTTCTCAATTTTATAAGATATTTCTGTAGATCATTGTCCAGGTGCTCAGAAGCATGAATAGCATTTCCGACCCTTTTGAAAGTGAGATCAAATTTTGTTGGAGCATTCTTTCCTCCAGAAAACTGGATGTTATGCCAGCCATCTACACTACTCTTGTTGCCCAAGGGAACTAGCACCTCAGGATAACCTGAGACTGAGAAAACATTCAGAAAAGAAAATATATGAGGCCACTGCGAAAACGAGAACTATAAACAAATATAGGATAAAACAATAAAATAAGTGCAGAATTTTCCTTTCTGCTGCTTCGAGAATCAAACTACGTAACATGAAGAAAAAAAAGAACTAATAAATACGCCCTCCAAACCTAAATTTGATCAGAGGTCTTTAGTAAGAAATTGGGTTAATATATATTGATTATTCTTAATATTTACTATATTACATTGAAGACCTCAGAATGTTATTAGGGACGGAGAGAGCAAGGTTTTCTATACATTGGGTAGCACTTGAAGTATGATAATTTCCAGTTCAAGATAAAACACTTGATTCATAACACTTAATTTGGTTTCAGACGATGTATCAAGTGCTTATTCCGTTATTAATAAACCAAATACTTTAAGATACATAATACTAGAAGTATTCCTTGAAAAACCAATCAAATTAAAATAGGATAATCATCTTAAAGTTTGCATATGTATTATGAAACAACAATATTGATGCAAAAGTTCTAACTTTCCTATTAAAATATTACATGATTCTCATCAAATTATCCTAGATTGTGATGGGTTATATATCAAATTGTTCTATGGATCATTCTTCACTAAACCTTGGACCGATGGAAATAAATGGAAGATGCAAAGACAGATTCAAAAGGATATTTTATATAAATCAGATTCCTTCTATAAAAAGTTAATCGTGAATATGTATGATCAAGATATTTTTACTAAGTGATGGTCCTGGTCAACAAACAGCAAGCTCAGAGTTCATATGAACAGGAAATAGCCAAGGAAAATAAGGATTTAGTATTACTAATAGATGCAATGGGTTATTCCTACCTCTGAATTCAAAATCCGCTATTTGATCAGTGTTGATTGCTATAGACCATCTCGTTGAAACTTTTGTGTCAATTGAAACTTCTGTTAAGTCCATCTTCTTGTCACTCTTAACTTCAAATATGGGAATATCGAGGTCACTCCATCCACTTTCAGTTTCATTATAGGTTAAACAACCATACTTCACAGAGAAAGTAACAAAATCAAGAGCCTTCTCTCTACCACATACAAAACCCTCTTTGAGCTGTTCAATCTCTTTATTCAAGTTCCCTGGCGTTGAGGAAAAAAGTGACACATATGAGCTGAGGTCTTTCGCATTTCCATATAGTCCCCTTGTATCCACGACATGAACAACCTGAGTATCATAAGAAAACGTCATATACACATATTGGATGCTTGTCCTCAGACTAGAGACTAGAGACTCGAGAGCAAGGAAAACAATCGTGGATGCGGTCGCGATTGTGGTAACTTTTGCGTTGTCGCAAAGCGGCTTGTAAAGGATGACTGGAACGGATCGCAGCAGATGCGGCGTGAATTTTTTCAAAAAATTCACATTAATATATTCTAACCTTGTTTGCGTTGTTTCAATTTATGAAGATATTTACAACATAATATAATCGATTCTATCAGAATATCATGTTTCATCAGTTACATAAGTATTCATAATGGACTGTTTGGTTGCCATGAGGGTAAAGGAATGGAATCAAGGAAGGTTAAGGGGGAAAGAAAAGCAAAATCCTTAGATTTACAATGTTGTTTGGTAGGAGTTTTTTTTATTTCTCTTTCTTCCTCTTCTTACATTCTTCCACTATCCTCCCTCTCTTGCTCGCTCTGCCGCCGTAACTCCTCGCCCTAGTACCTCGGCGCTCCTCCCCCTCCCCTTCCCACCGCGTTGTCACCCTTTCTCCCTCCCCTCCCTGCAGCACTGCGCCAGTGCACCTCTCCCCCTCCCCAGAGCTGCGCCTCCCCTTCCCCAGTGTTGCGCCAGTGCGCCTCTCCCCCTCCCCTTTTGCTGCGCCGTCACTCCTCCCCCCTTCTCTGTGCCGCCCGTTCGCCCCCTCTCCTTCCAGATCCGTCACTGTCTCTTCCCCTTCCCTTCTCGCCTCTGCTGTTTTTCTCCCCCTCCCATTCCCTGTGTTCTTCCACTTTTTTTCTAGAGTTGTGGTTTACATGGTGGATGGTGGATGGTGGTGACAGTTTCTGTGGGTCACTTGTGTGAACATGAAACCTTAGGGGGATGGGGGAATGAGAGTAGAGGACTTTGGGGGGTAAGGAGAAGGTAAAGGGAATCATTAAACTAAGAAAACAAACAGCAAGGGAATCTAATAACTTGATTCCCTTACCCTTTCCAGAAAACCCCCAACCAAACACCCCCTAAAATACTTTTAGCCAATGTCTGAAAAGAACGGATGTAATAGAGTTAAAAACGTTCTGACACGACGAGTTCGTGTTACGGAACGGATAACGCTGTGAGAAGTATTGTGATTTTTGTTATGGCATTCCATAACGAGATTTCGCAGAACAGCAAATCTAACATCCGTTACAAAATGGCCATTTGGTAACAGAATAGGAGAGTTTTAATTCCATGCTCGAGAGTGCTAACAATAAAGGATATATTTAAGTTCAGAAGCAATAATGAACAAGAGGAAGTTATGCAGCACACATGGGTCACATGACATAAACAACTGTTGTTATATTTGACTCTTTAATAATTAGATTGTCTTTCATTCATCATTTGGAGATGATACCATCTTGTTCCTTTTACAAGAATGTTCTGCTGTTTTTACAAGATTCTAGTTGCTTGTATCTCTGGCCTTGAAACTAATTTTATCAAGTCCACCATGTTGGAGGTCAAAGTGAATTTTCACAGATCAGAAGGTTGAAAAAGAGCCCGTATACAAAGAGCACATTAAACTTATCCAATATTGCCTCTTCAACACTCCCTTATACGACTCATTCCACCTTGTTAGCCATTAGGAAGAAAGCTTGTGTTTGAAATTTTGTCCAAAAGAACTTTTTGGTGGGAAAATCGCCATGGCGGCTCCTTTTTCGAATCTAACTCTCTTTGGCATAAAAAGTCATCTTTATAAACACCTCTTTTCTACTGAAGACGGAAGCATAGTGTGTTGTAATGAGGAGTATACTATTACTAGCTATCCAAAAGAAACTTGGATGGGGAAGGGCACTCTATGCCTTGACTTAATTGTCTACTCCAATTCTTTATGCCATTATCATAACTATTATGGTTACAGGATGTGAATCTTCTCTCACGGATATCAATAGTTTGGGAAGATCTTTAGGATCAATTATTCTTTAGTAAAGTTTTTGGTCAATAAGTCCCAACATGTCATTTCTTGTAACACTAACAGCTTGAAAATTTCCGGACCACACATCTGACTTTCTAATTAGATTTTAAAATCAAAACCCCCTAAAAAAGATGATGGATTTTGTCTGGACATATTCTTGGATAGACTAAGTTCTAATGTAAATAGTATAGTTGACATCCCAACAAAGCTTTTTCTTCCAGTCTATGTTATGTGTTGAGTAACGAGAATGGTAACCACTAAGTTTGCCGTATGGCCTTGCTATTTTCCTTCAAGAAAAGTTATTTGAGGTCGGAAAGGTGGATTGTTATCTTGTCCTATGCTGTTTTGCACCTGGGTTCACAGAAAACAAGGTTGTGAAGTTGTGTGTTTTATGCATGCATTGCTCTTTCTAAGAGTTATGCTGCTGGGCTTATCCAGGGTAGCCTTAGAATAATGCACAGCCTTGAGGCCTGCATGTTCTCGATTGTCAGTCCTTGTTGTCCTCTTTCATGAGTTCTCCTATCTATATTTTACAAGATTGAAATACGGAAAGCCAATACATTCAATAAAAAGGACAAACAGAGAAACAAAATTACAACACCAAAATAAGAGAAATAACCTGGCAAATTTGATAGGAAAATTACAGCACATTAAAATAACAGGAACTGAAACCATCTGAATAATATAAGAATGTCAGGGAAAGAACAGATGTTCTGCTTAAAAACATATATAAGCAGTGACTTACATTCACAGCTCTAGCAGTATCTTCAGTATAACTTGGAATGAGACCGGACCATATTGCAGCCAGAGAGAAGAAAAAGAAAGCACAACTCACCAGAATGATAGACATTTTAGCTCCTAGACATGTTGCAGAAAAACAAGTCCACAAATTACAATTTTCATTCAAAGAAATTAACTACCACGAATTAACAATTTATTAAAAAAAACGGAATTATTGTCAATCTCACAGGTATTTTCTACATTAACAAATGAAAATGATCAACTTTCTTAGACAGACGAAACATCTGCTGATAGTGACTTGATGCACAGAGTGTCTCTTGAATAGCCTGATGTAAAGTTCACATTTTTGTTTCTTTCCCTAAGGAAATAAATGGTAAAATTTGAAATACAAGCACTTGGCTTCAACTAATAATTGACTAAGGAACTACATTTAGCGAAATCTTCATCCCTTCCATTTTCCATTTTTCCACGACTTTTCTTACATGGAACCATACAAAGGAAAATAAATTTCACAATTGTATTTTCCATTCTAAAATGCTTTTCATCAAATTTATTTTACATTGAAAATGTTTTATGTCAAACTAAGCGCAGCCTTATCCGAAGTCATCCTATAGTTGGCTGTCTTTGAGCAGTGAGCACAAAATCCCGTCCTGCCAAAATAAATTAATGTCTTGCATCCCCAAAACCCTAATGAAATGCTATATTTATACTATTAATTCTTTCTTTTCCACACCCGAAAATCCCACCTCTCTTTCTTTCTCTTCACTCTTTCAATTTACTCTTCCCTATCAAAAATTGTTACTGTCACCTACTCCCCAACCCTCCCTCCCTCCCTCCCTCAAACAAATCTATAAACAAATCTATAATAAGATAAAAGTATGAAGCTAGATCGAAACATTTTTTTCCTGAAACTATAGGTTTATCACAAAGCAAGTCCGCAACTGTCAAGCATACTCAAAGCCACAATAATTCACACTCAAAGGTCAATGAAAGCAAATTACAGGGGATGAAGAGCAACAAACCTGAAAGGTGGACGTACGAAAGTAGATACACCAATGTCAAGCACACAACAGCTGCCACAACTACAGACACAATTACATTTACTAGCCATTCAGGAGCACTCCCAGGATTTCTACAAACAAGCAATTAACATAATTAGCCATATTCTGAATGCCTGATAAACAAATACTTCCCAATTTGACAATTAATTGACCAGCTTCCTCCCTTTAAGAGCATCTAAAGGTCCCAACTCCCAAGAGCAAATTTACACATCGGACTATCGGAGACAATAATATAATGCAAGAACATCCACCTCCATGATCCATCAAAGGCATTCCAAATTTCATGCAAGATCATACAAGTTTATAACTGGCAAAAGAAAAATGTACTCCATTATGCTTTTTTACAGTCCCCAAGACTTTGGCCATTAATATCTTTTTATTGCGTGTTAACAAAAATAATAAGTTGATATTCTGAATATACACTTTGCAACAAATCCAACAAAATGTCACATTGAATTTTATTTTGTATATATTAATGAAAAAAAAGGGTTTAAATTTATGAACTTTAACCCAAGAAAAGTGTATAAGAAAATATTATGAGAGAGTAAAGCATGTTTTCCTTGGTTTGAACGTAGATGCTTAGGGCTATATGATAAACCTTTTACAGTTATATTCATTTTAATGAAGTTATCCGAATGTCTAGCTATAGCAAGGGAGCATCAGTTCGAGCAATGGCAAACAGCAACCAAAATCCATGAGTTAAAGCATAAGCTCACAAAGAGAACCTGCAGGCTGCAAACAACAATTTTCATCCTCTCTTGACATGCTGTCAGCCTGTGACACTCCTCTAATTAGGTAAATCTAGAGCAATAGAAACTTCAATGTGGACATCCTTGTACAGCTGAAAACAAGCAAATTCAGCTTCCTTAAAGAAAGCACAAAGTGGAAGTCACACAAGTTCCTTTTCCAACTTCAAGCTGTTTGTTTTATTGGCATTTGAAATGGAAAGAAGACAGAGATTTAGAGCTGCCAAGGAACCTAGAAGTATTTCTAATCTTTAGGATGAGCACACAATGGATGATCTAGAAAAGGTTGAGTTAAGATATACCATTTGTTATTCTATCATTTCAGTTATTTCATATTCATTCATTCGATATAATTCATTGTTAAATATGTCTGTTTCCTCATCTTAAAAAAAGAAAAGAAAACAGGATGAGACAACAGACTTTTCAGATACTTCACAGTATCACTAACTAAAGTTTTACCTGTCAAAGCGCACAGCAGTCCCGATGAGCACTCCGATTATTCGAATGATTGAGCCAGCAGAAACTACGAGAGGAACTGATAGAGCAAGAAGCAAGGTTGCAGTCTTCAGTGGCTTGGGTAACCGAATGGGGGACAATGTTGCCTCTAATAGCCCATCTACATGGATATTTCAGCAAAAGTTAATCAGGGAAAAGTATGTCCAAATAAAGAAGACATCATATTCAACACCTTATTTGAGGAGAATCTGCCCTACAACGATATGAGATCACTTTTAGTTAAAATGCTAAGAGTTCAGGATATTATGATGAATTCGCCATTTCATTGGTGCTTTTGTACTGTAATTTTATTAGCAACACGCAAAACTATTTTCACAAAACAACACTTGGATTTTATTTTGACAAACAAAATATCTGCAAGATTTCAACTTTACTTTTTGTTTTAGACTGAAATCAGGTATTCAAAAGCCCAATATGTGGTTTACAGTTTTAATTGCTAGTATTAACTATTAAATTCAAGAATACTATGATATTATAATGTCAATCAAATAACTTAGAGCATTACAAAAGAAACTGAAATCTAATAATCATACCAAGCAGGCCATAAGATGTTTGGATTTGATAGTACTAAATTATCTTTTTATATGTAAGAAAATTATTCTATTAATACAGCAAAGAGGGCAAGTAAACCTTCACTTAAAAAAAAGGAGAGAAAAACCATTTTAACAGTACGAGAATGCCAATGACTGATCGATCTGCCAAAAGAGCCAACTTTATACATTTCTTATTAACAAGGGTTTAAAATATAAAAGGGGGGCTTCACTTACATGAGAAAGCTGGCGTAACAAGCCAAACCAAGGGTACGTATGAAGAACCCACTTTAAAATAATGTGTCAGCACCAATATAAACAGCCACTGGATTGTTCCTGATTTAAAGAGCCACCTTTCAGCCTCTAACCTGGCCAAATTAACTTGAATTGAAGGCCCCACAGTTCTTTTGCCCTGAGCATATGTATTTGACAAATACTTCTGCAGAAGGAGAAAGCCAAGATGTTGACCAGCAAATGCCCCAAGAAGAGAAGGGAACCCATATAAACCAATAACCAGCCAAGGAGTTGTAATGTATGGTACTGATGCCAATGACATGCTTGATAGTAAAAATGCAACAAGAACAGAGAAGCTTATAGAGAGTACCCACATGAGGATAACACTCAAACATGACAAAGCACATGAAACTATAGCTGTATAACCGCCCATAGTTAAGGACATAAACCATATCAACAGCGACTGCATAATCACCGAATTGTGTAGCATATTTGCAAACTGCTGACGATACACGATCATGTAAGTCCCCTGATAATGACCATTGTATAGGTATGAATTAAAAAATGAAATTTGACATGGAGCAATATAACAAATCCAACCAGATAGGAAAATATAAAGTCCACAGGTAATACCAAAATGTCAAAATATACGGCAGAATTCTGATCACTTTTCTCTGTTGCTCCAGAAGCATTGCCTTTCACAAGATCAGATGAAGACGCAGTCTGAAGCAAAAACGCCAACATATTTTCTCCAAGATGCTGCAAAGAGCCAGGCTTTAGCAATTCCACCTTGTCATTCTGCAAATAAATGTTAGGTCAATCAGCCTATGGCAACTTCGAATGTTTAAAGCAATACTTTTCCCTTTCATCTAACTACAGTTACCCCTAAAAAATATTAGAAGAAAGGGAAATTTGTCACAAACAACCTTTTATAAACAAGTTTTTGCGAGAAACAGCCTTTTTAAAAAAATCTGGCAAAAGAGGACCTTAATAATATATATGAGAGGAACTAACCTTGACCCTTTTCCAGCGTTGACTCATTAAAACCTAAATGTGCAGCGCATGTGACTAGTATCTCTTATGTTTCAACATATTTACCTCCATTATCCAATTATCACAGTAGACCTTATTGATTTGATAGTTATCTGCCTTATTGGAATTTATATGCCTCATTGGAACTTATCTGTTTTATTGGAACTCAACTGGGAATTTCAGGGTGATTAGGAGTTTTTTTTTTTTTTCCCTTCATTTAATTGATCTCGTTTTACTTTCTTCAGAAAATCATATTAAAACAATCTTGTTTGCTATGCAATTCTAGCAGGTATTAAGCCTCTAAAAGGATTGAAGGATTCTGACAGTTTGCAGATCTCCCCCCAATCTCTTTTCTTAAGGACTTCCCCCACCCTCCCATCAAAATATTATATCAAGTGTCCTTAAACTTGATTACTAATTCATTCTTTTAGATTTGATTCCTTTTGGCTCAACTTATTTCAAATCCAAATTCATTTAAACTAAATCAGACAAGATCATACGAAAGGAGGCGAAATAAAATCAGATCGAAACAATCAATCTTAATGAACCCTATAAAACATGCAAATGTGGTAGAAAGTTGTGAAGCAAGCAAACATGGGACAGAAGGAATAATATTTGTTTTCCTAATGAAACCCTATAACACATGCAAATGTGGTAGAAAGTAAGCTTAATGAACCTTTGTGTGGTACACTGCTGTATTGTCTGAAAATGCAAAGTCAAGTCCAGAAAGACCAGCAACATCCTTGTAAATTTGAAAGTCTGTAGCAGATTTAATAACACCAGAAGAAAACAGATCCTGCAGCAGCAAATTAAACTGTCAAAACCAATTACTCATATATAAAACTACACAATGTAACACACAAGAAACTAACCTGTGCCATGACATTACCAGATGGATACTTGGCCACTAAGGCAAAATTTTCGATAGCCCAGGGATGAGGTCCAGCCTGTACAAACGATATATTAGCTGACTACAGATGAATTTTAATGGTTTTTTAAATCCAATGCAATCATACAGTAATTAAGTTACAAGCAACAAGAGATAAGAACTGAAAGTTTGTAAAAGACCATACAGCACAAATTGTTTGGCAATGGTTGAATAAAATGATTATGATCATGAAATTGACTAGAACAAACAATGACATGAATAAAAAAAGAGTTCCAGACCTGAAATATGTGGGCCTTCCCTCCAACACCCATGGCCTCTAAATCAATAGCAACACGAACAGTTTCACTCCATGGATGCTGCATTCACATACCAGGTCAAACTTCACATATTCCAAGCTAGTATCCTGTCTCCTTCATCCCGTGAGAAATGAGGAGAATATATTATATAACAAATTTTCCATGAAAAGAGAGTGCTCTCCCCTTGAGCATGAACATATGAATGATACCTGGGTAATGAAACTATGAGCACCATTTAGACCCTCCTCCTCACCCGTATTAAACAAGAAAATGACAGAGCTCTTGAAACCATGAGCCCAGTGTGAGACTCCTCTTGCAAGCTCTAACATGACCGCAACACATGAACTGCAATCACCAGCTCCTCCCCTAAAAGAAAAGCAATTTTAAGCAGATAGGGATGGAGATACAGTGATAGAAAAGAATAACTGCAGCAGAATAGGCACAACAAACTCAAAACATGTTGTCAGCCATGGCTGGCTCAGGAATTTTGAAGATGACTAGTTATATGTCAGCTATAGAAAACTTAATGCAAGTTTCAAATAGCGAAAGTGCCATGGCTTGCTCAGGAGTTACCTAAAAGAGGTCTAGTAATGTCAACCAAAGAGGGGAAAAGTCAGTGATCCTTGGTTTTGCCATGATCTAATGACAGGAGAAGCCAGATCTTTCCTTTATATATTTGTTAAAGGAGTCAAGGACATGAATCATTAACATCACGTACAATGATACAAAGCAGTAATCCCACGCAGAAAACACAAAAGTTTCTCGTCTGGATATCATGAAATTTCTAGGAACACAAAAGAAGGGCTGTAGCCCCCTGGACATGTTAAGGTAAAGCCAACTCCCACTCTCCCAATCAAGATAGATATATATGCAACAATTTGTATATTCGATAACGAGGAAAGAAGCATATACTCAAATTTTGTGGAAACAGAGCCAATGGCACTTCTAGAGTTTCATACTAATTTGTGTTACCAATATCATCATTCACAGTGGTATATACTTCTGAAATGTTGTTTAACATCTAATCTATTTAGACTTCTGATAAAAAAACAAATCTTGATTGTACCAGAATAGGATGATGGCACAGGCTTGGTAATAACCAACTAGAAATCTCCAGAACTAGAATCAAGAGTAGTGGGAAAAAAAAAAAAAGAACAGCCCATCCAAAAGAAAAAATAGTAATTTATCTTCCAATGCAGTCAGGAGACAACCAATACAGCATGTTCCCACTATTCACTTTTTCATTCATACACCTGCGGCTAGCTAGAAGCCCAGATTATAATAGATAAACAAGGTCAACTCATAATGCATAACATACATTTCACTAAAGACCCATGGTCAAAAATCCAAAAACTGTATCCCATAAAGTGTCAAACTAACATCTAGTTAGCAGTTTAGCACAACAAGTTCAAAACTAGATAAATACGCAATATGTATACGAAACTTAGCTAGTTAGCTTTTTCATAAAGAATTAGGCTGTATTGGTACTAGTGATTCCATTAGCTAAAAGTTGTCAAGTGTTTATGAGTAATATATTGGTTCCAGAAGCTGATTAGCAAATAAATTCAGTGTAACATTAAAGGAAAATATGGAAGGATGTCAAGATGGATAAAGAAAAAAATGCTACTGTCCAACCACCAAAAAGCTAATTATTAGCTTCTAATGAACTCCATAGTCCATGCAGTCCAGTAAACCACTTGAAACCACAGATCCAGGCGCTAGTCTATCAGATATGCATAAATAAGAGTTTTTTTAACACGATATGGCGACCCACTAAACTCTATCTCAGAAGCTTGACCCAAGTCCCTATCACAGACAAAGTAAAAAGAATACTGAAAGGTATCATAATCACATACGTACGTAGAGAAAACAGTATCGATGTGGGATGAGACCAGAACAGAGTTCTGCTTTGCTTCAGATTCATATTTGGGTGTGATCCGCAAGATAATATGATTCAGATCAGCATATATAAGTGTCTTCCCAACAAATAAGCCATCATTTAGACGATTTGCACCACCCTTGACATGAAATTTCTCCACCTCAACATCAACCTCCCAGTGAGATGTATTTTTTATTTTTTCGACAGCGCGCTGCACATACTGTCCAAAAGGAAAAGGAATTATTAATGAGACGTCCAGAGAGATTACATTCAATGAATCAATAGCACAATAATCTGACACACATGGATCACCCAAGACAGATGCAAGTCACAAAAATCAAAGAGAAGAGACTTCTCGAGTCTGGAATATGAAATCAACAGAAGACATAAAACAGCCAAAACAACTAAGTGACATCAAGACAAGTTCTGCAGCAAATATCTTGTAAGCCATGGCACGCTCACCATTATTGCAGTCTAATTCACTCTTGTCTCCTTGACCAAAGTCCTCAAAGACGCTTTTATTGAAACAAAATCACAGCTTGTAACAAGGCATCAATGCATCATCAAATAGAATGACAAAATTATATAAACATCTACAATTAGTTGGTTAGGAATTCAATAAGAAATAAATCCTGGTATTATAAAAATATGCAAAAAGACTCTAACATCCCGTTTGATAATCGACTATAAATGGTGGTAATGGTAATCCATATAAGTGTAAGTTTGGAAGGGAATTTGCATACCAACATCCATGGTAATGGTGCACCTGAAAACATCTAATTGTCCCCTAAATTTCATTACAATCTATTACCACTCGGGAAGGTGGTATTGAATGCCAATAAAAGGTTATGAAGATAAACAGATGTTTGGGGATGAAATTTCATCATCGAGGCTATTAAATGACATTTTCTTATAAAATTACACTACGATATATTACCATTATCACCATATACTACTCCCTACTAAACAGGCCATAAGAGACAGCAAGGTTCCTACACTTCCCGTTGTGTGTTGGGGTGCAATGGTGTAGTTTTCAATCATATTTCCAACTCCTAGTCATAACAGGTGAGCTGGCAGCACTAAAATGACATCAAAGCACATCAAAATAAAGTCACCCATCACATAAAAGCACATGAGTTGCATACTGATGTGAATCTAAAGAACGTTATTTCTGGTGTTTTTACTTTAGGAAAAATTGGCCTCTAACACCACAATTATGGAACAGGTGCACCCCCTGCCACCAACTTAAACTAGTAGTCACTAGTAGCCAAAATACCACAAACTATTGGCGGGGTGCAGCAAGCGTCAAAAACAACGCCAAAGCTAACTTTTCTCGACACATGTTCACGTGACTTAGGCTTCCAATTAATGAAAATATACGATAAATTAAAGAAAAAGGGGAAATGGAAAAATAAATTAGTATGGATTCTCCGCCGCCGACAAAAATAGTTAGCTCCGGCGTCATTTATGACACTAGCTGCACCCAGGCCAATAATTTGTGGTGTTTTGGCTACTAATCAAAGTTGGTCGTTCTCCGTAAACCCGCATCATAGTTTGTGGTGTTGAGGTCAATTATGCATTTATTGTATAAAACGAAAAACAATAAAAAAGGATAGATTAATTCCTTGAAGTCGCTATTCAAGGTCGGATTTTGTGACCACGATACAATCTCCTACACAAATATCGGTTATGTGTTTGTTTACCTCTCTAACCGCAAAAGCTCATCAAAACGACTAAAAGTCAATACTCAATCTCAAAGCTTATTTTTTATTATGATAGGTGTGCTACATATATATATATATAGAGAGAGAGATAGAGAGAGATAGAGGTAAGAATGTAAGATCCACTGAAAACTAACTTTAAGCGGAAAACCGACATTTTTGCTCATTTTATGTTTTTTGCTTATTTTATGTTTTTGCTCATTTTAAGAAACTTTTGCTCATTCTACGAAGTTTTTGCTCATTTTACAAACTTTTGTTCATCTCATGATTTTTGCTCATTTTATGTTTTCGCTCATTTTAAGAAACTTTTGCTCATTTTACAAATTTTTGCTCATTTCATTTTTTTTGCTCATTTTAAATTTCTGCTCATTTTTAGAGACTTTTGGCTATTTTATGTTGCAGTTTTCAATTTTGAGCATAAGAAGGGGTTTTCACGTGATCATATAAATATATATATATATATATATATATATATATATATATATATATATATATATATATATATATATATATATATATATATATATATATATATATATATATACTAGAGATTTTGGAAACTTACAAGAAATCTAAACACCTTGTCGCCAACTCTAACTAGGTTTAGGAAACAAAAACAACTTTAGCAAACGACATATGCTTGCCACCAAAGTAAACCATATTGAGCAATCTTAGGCGTGCCAAGCTACAAGGAAGCAACTATCTAACCCCAATTAACAACTAACAAATTGAAACCCATCACATCCAAGACCAAGGTGATTGGTTCCTCCAAAGTTGGTGCCTTTGAATCCTCATCACTTGCACATCACATACTTGCATCAAGCAAAATTGCCACATTTGCCTTACTATCAAACATTATCATCTTCGAGAAAACAAACAGTGAATTACCATTACAATAGCAGCTATGTCAAGCATAATAAATTGCATACATCAGAACCAAAAATAACAAACCTGCACAGCAAGATCAAGAGCATCTGAACCAACAGAATGCGGACCCAACTCCGCCAAAGCGTTGACATGTTTCATAGCCTCTATCTCCGAAAACCCTCGTTTCCCCGCCTGTTCAGCACTTTGAGGCAGTGGTAAGTTCTCATACTGATAATGATAAACACTCCAACAGCAATACATAATCAATGCACACAATGTCAGCATTGCAGAAGACGACCTTTTCGCACTTCGTAAATGAAGCATTTCCTCGGACCCAGAAGCAGTATTATTAGATGAACTAACAGTTTCTTCACTGCCATGGGAATTTATTGGTTCTCTGGAACTTCTGTTTCTCTGTCGGGTCATGGTTGTCTCCGATATTAGAAAATTAGTCCAAAACAGACCTTCAACTGTTTTGAAATCGTCGAAATAATTCTTCAATTTATTTCCCCCAAATTAACTTTAATTGATGCTGGAAATCGAACTTATTAGATAGAAAAGAAGACTGCAAAAAATCTAATCTGTGATCTCTCTAGTCTGTAGAGAGAGATGGTATTTCACTTGTAATGCAGCAGCAAATTCTACGAAGTGGAACTCGGAGAGTTATTTTCGATTTTTTTTTTTGGGGGGGGGGGGGCTTTGGTCAAAAGCGGTTTGTTTTGGGCCAAAACCGTGGGTTGGGCCAAAAAACACACCAAAGTCCGGTATTTTGGGCTGGCCCTAGCGAGCTTTTCGGCCGTTTTCAGCTGGGGCCGAAATTTGGCCTATTCTTCCAAACATAGGTTGCCCGTAACTCGGCAATCAAAAAATCAGGTCCGGAAAATCTTGATCACCTCTACCTTAGCAGTAGGCACTATCTGTTGACCGTTAGCTAGGGGTATTCATTTCGGATAACCCGATCCGATCCGAATTTTCGGATATTCAAAAATTTCAGATCAGAGGAAACGTAATCCGAATCCGATTTGAAAAAAATCGGATATCCAAATTTCGGATATCCAAAATTTCGGATCGATTAAACGGATATCCGATTTTTTATTGTTATTTCAAATTCTTACAACTAAGATCCTATAACAACCCAAACAACTTTGCAGGACTCCAAACAATACGAAAGTATTGTTCTTCTTATGTTTAATATCGACAATCTTATAATAAAGGTGTAGTTAATATGTTATATTATACTTGTATCATATTATAATCTCATAAATTTTCTTCCTTGTGGAAAGTAAATGCTACAAGTTCAAAACAACATGAGAGAGGATGATAAAGATGTAGCCTAGAGCAATTATACTTTTCCTCCTACTACTTTGCATGGTATAATAAACAATGAGTAGTTTACCAATTAAGATAACAAAAATTCAATACAATAGAGGAAGGAAAAGCTGGTGGGGCCCGATTTCTGGTGCTCTGCAAAACTAGGAAAGAGGAAGGCTGGAGCAGCGAAGAGAAGACTCGTGCGTGGCAGCAGCACAACAATTTCTAAGAGGTGGGCTGGTGGTCTAGTGAATGGTGGCCGGTGAAGATTAGAGTCGGAGGAGTCTGCGTGAGAGATTAAGAGTTGACATCAGGGAAGTTAGAGAGGTCGGCGGTCTCATCGAGTGATAGTTTAGGTTATAATACAGAAAGTTCCTCGTTTCTTGGCTTTTAGAAACAAAAGGTTTAATATTTTAAAAAGTTTTGGATGATTTCGGATATCCGAAATAAAAATCTCCTGATCCGTATATATAATCCCCTGTAAATTTATGGAGTTCATAAATATATTTTAGTATTTATATATTTATATTTAGACATAATTTTGTTTGCAATGATTTATTTATTTAAAGAAGGTTGACTATTTTGAAAGACAAAGAAATTATTTTAAGGATTTAAGGAAGTTAAAATATTTTTGTTAAGGCATTTTTTGAAAAAAAAAATGTTTGAAATACTAATTGGATTTGAAAAAGAAGTTTGAATGGGCTTGAGGAATCCAAATTCTATGTGGATTAGGAAAAGGATTTCTATTGATGTTAGGAGTTCTAAATCATCAATCCTATTCATCATAAAACTCTATCGAAACCCAATTGTCTTTTCCTAAGCCCAAAATGAAAGCCTATATATAAACATCTTAAACCCAATTATTTTACCATACAAAATTTTCTCTCTCCTCCCTTGCATACACCCGGCGCCCCATCCTTCTCTCTCTCTTTCACGTTACTTTTTGTTTTCTTCCAATTTTCTTTCTTCTTCTTCACCAAGAAATGTCACAACACACAAATTCCATCACCACCGCCGAGTGTGACCTGATGTCGCTGTTGTCTTCTTCACGCCAACGCCTATTCCTTTGTTCTCTTTAATTTTGCTTGTTTAATTCTTTTCTTCCTCCTCAAGTTTTGATTAAAGATTATGTTTTTATGTTTTTGTTTTCGTACTCATTATGATTAGTAACTTTAATTTACTGTTTTAATGATGTATCTATGAATATATAAATTATGTATTAAAAGAATAAATTTTAGATTTGATCATTATATGTAGATTGAGTTTTTAATTATCAAAGCATGAACTTTTAGGGTGTTAAAGATTGGAAAATCATAATAGCATGTTATAAACTATGAAATTGGCTTAAATTATGAATTTAAGCATGTTTAAGTATGTTTAAAGAGAAGTTTTAATTTATAAGTTGCTGGAATTTTAGAAAGGTTGTTAATAATGGAGTTTTATGGATTTTAATGACTAGTACAGTAATATTATGCTAGGTAAAGTAAGTAGTTGAAGTTTTAATGGTAAAAACAACTTTTAAATATTTTTAAAGAGGATTTAAAGTATTTTAAAGTTGTTGGAATTAATTTGGAGTATTGATTTTGAATTATATTGGTTGTTCTAGGCGGATATTACTCAGTAGGTGATTTTTAAGGTGATTAAAGGTGGCCTACCAATTTGTTTACACAAGGTACGTACATACCTATGTATTTTGTGATGTAGTACCATGATTTTAGGAAGGAAAAGTTGTAGTATCATGTATAGGAACTTTGATAGTTCATATGTGATTTCTATTATGATTGGATTTTACATGTTTTATGCTTGTGTGCGAACATGTTGATTATAAGATTTAATTATGTGTTGGATATCATGGTTGTATGGAATATTAATCATATGTAAGCATGTTGGTTGGGAACTTTATTTATTAATTCACGTGGGGAAATATATATATGTATTGACTCGGATCATGTTGAATCATGTGTTCCCTTATATTATTATTTTCACTACTTTATGAGGACCGTGGGCCTTATTTGGTATAGTCAATAATTTATGCCTTTGAAAGGTAAGTTGGTTGTTAGCTAGGTTCAACAAATAAGAAAGATTGGAATAAAAAGTAATTAATCTTGGATTGTAAGTTGTGTAGTCACTTATTTAATCCTAAGATAAAAAGGAGTTCAGTTGTGAGTGTTTGATATGTATATATATATATATATATATATATATATATATATATATATATATATATATATATATAATATATATATTATATATATATATAATATATTATATATATATATATATATATATACATACATATTTTGCTAGATTTTTAGCCATTTTTGACCGAATTTCTAGTACATTTGCTTTCACCTTGTTTTGCCATGTTCTTGATATAGGTGAAACTACTAAGATGGCTACGATTTGTAAAGTTGGAAAAGGTAGCAATGAAAACAAAGCACACATTGATAAATCGTGCACTTGCACCATTCCCATGTCCGCTCGCACAAAGGAGCACATTGCACAATAAATCTTGAACGGAGAAATTCAAATGGACATAACTTTCAAACCAAAATCGGATGAAGGTAATTCAGTTGGAGGTGAAAGCTCGTTTCGATATCTTTCCAACGACTGGTCATAAGCTTGATTTGGATATAAAACAAAGAAGTTATGCTCGTTTTAAGTTGAACTGTCCAGTTTGAGGCAGAAGGGTGAGGTGCGCCCGCACCTCTGTTTGGTGCGCCCGCACCTTATCTTGGTGCGCCCGCACCAGTCGTTTCCGGAAAATGGAGCTCGTGGCTTCATTAAACGAGTTTTTGTTTTATTTCGAAGACTTACGTTTATTCTAGTTTTTCACAACATTTCTAGGGTTTTGTATTAGAGAGAAAACACTTTAGTTTCATTGAGAATTGAGATTAGTGATCATAGTTTGTGATTCATTACATTCAAGGTACTTTTATTCAATTTAATTCAAAGTTTTAGTTTTTATTTCATTCTTTCGTCTTTGTTCTTGTTTTGTTATTCTTAGATCTTCATTCTCTTAGTTTCATAATTGCGATTTCATTAGTTTAATCATTACTTAATCATGTTTAGCCTTAGATTATGTATAGATTCATTGTTTAATTGCTTTAACTCCATGATTAGTGAGTAGTTTCATAATCTAGGGTTAGGGTGAAAGTATGAATTAGGGTTTTAAATGTGTTGTTGATGTGATTGTGATGTTTAGAGAAGTTTATGCATTGATCTTGGTGTTTTGAAACCTTAGGATAGATATTGATCACATTTATACTTTGGTATTTTGATTTGAAATGTTCTAATCGAATTTTGAACTCTTTTATCATCCCCAAGAATCAACTTAATTTCTAGCCAAGATATTGGAGAAATTAAGGGGATCCTTCATTAGGGGTTTTCCAAACTTATTGAATCTCTTAATCAATTAACTAAAGACCATTCGAGAGAGGATTTAGTTGATTGATTAAGTGATTATCTTGAGGACCATTCGAGAGAGGACTCAAGTAATTTAGAGGGAAACTAAACTTGCATAATCATCTGTAATCCAATCCGATTAGATTCATTGGCTATTCTTATTCATACTAGTAACCTTAACTCTAGTGTCTTTTATTTGATATTTAAACTGTGTTTTTGCTTGTTTTGTTATTAGTTAGTCTTAATTGATACAAAACTCTTTCAACCCCAAATACCTTTCAATTAGGTAGTCTAGACTTGTAGATTTAACCAATCCCTGTTTCCTGTGGATCGACCCTTGACTTGCCCTTACTATTCTCTTAGTAATTGCTTGTTAGGACTATAAATATTGTTTGGAAAGCGATTCTTAGTGCCTTAACGACACACTAAAAACCTCTTATCACTTGTGTGTCATAGCAAGTGATAATTCGTAAATCACGTAAAGTGTAACTTGGATAGTAATAAACTTTAGACTGATGATGCACATCTGAAGTTGGACAATCAAGAGTTGCAGTACATGGTGAGTGTGCCATGACTTTTTCTGGGAAATGGATTGATCACCGTTCCTATTTTTCAAAGGTTCCTCGATATCGCAGGTCAATCTAAAATACGAAGTCACGCCCGTACTTCGTCTTCCTAGGTGAAGGCATGTTTTAGTTAGACAACTCGATCCAATAACTATTCCATTAAAGTAATAAAAGATGGTTAAAGTTTAATTCAGTAAAAGTTACCTACAGAATGTTAGATTATTATATTGTTATTTATCCCTGCTTATTATTTATTAATATCATGTTAGAAATGTTTATTATTATTATTATTATGTAGCACTCCGCTTTGCTGATTACGTGCTTTGTTTGTGTATGTTGATCATGGCTTTGCCTTATTGATCATGTGATGACCCATTTTGGTGAGCAGATTATTTAGAGCATTGACATCTATAGGTTTGCAGATGTTGCATCATGGGGATCTGGGAATGGAGAGCTTTCGTAACAGATTGTTTTATCTATTG
This sequence comes from Beta vulgaris subsp. vulgaris, assembly GCF_026745355.1. NCBI lineage: Eukaryota > Viridiplantae > Streptophyta > Magnoliopsida > Caryophyllales > Amaranthaceae > Beta > Beta vulgaris. The sequence goes on from NC_079204.1 coordinate 35,895,396, forward strand.
CTTTAGTAGGAATTTATTATTAAGTTTGGTTTGAAGTTAACATCTATAGTGTGCTGGTTTTAAGTACTTTGTTTATTTAGTATATTTAAAGTATGAAGTTTAGTAATATATGTCTTCCGCTGCAAAATTCTGAATAAGTTGATATGTTATCACACGGTCGATAATGCTTTGGTAATTCTCTATGTTTTATGTTGAAAATGTATTTTTGGAAAGAGAGAATTAGCGGGGTGTTACAGTATCTGATTCAATTTTTTTCGGCTATGCGATCCGAAAAATCTAAAACCTCAAATTTCGGATCAAATATCTGAATTTTCGAACTGGATTGCGGATCGGATCATCGGATCGGAATATTTTGAACAACCCTACCGTTAGCCCTCTTACTAATACACTAGTCCTATGTGCATGCAACGCGTCCGAAATCGTATATAAAATAAAATTATTTGTGTAAATAATTGTCTTTGCATTTTGTTCTCAATAAACTGTTGTGTGCGGTACTTTTTTCTTTTTCCCTTTTTTCGTTTAAAGGAAGCAATTAGTTATCCCCTACTTTTTTAGTTTTTTTTTTTTTCCTTTTCTTCATTTTTGTGGTGTCCTCCATTTGTTCTATTATATAATAGAGAATATAAGGCGTTTTGAAACAAAGAACTATGTCATGTGACGTTATCCAAAGCTGATCCCACAACTTCAAACTTATATTCTAAAGTTTTAACCACTATCCCCTCAAAAATAAAGTTTTAACCACTACCAAGTAATGTTTGGTGTTATAATTTTAGTATAAAATCATAATTACTCAGACATAGCAAGGGCCTAAAAATAGTTGCATTTTTTGTAATTATTTGAACCACCATAGGCAAATCAAGGTTCGCCTTGGAGGTCCTCCTTCAACCTAAATTTCCCCCTTACAAGTAGAGCCGACAATTATCGATGGATGAGTGGATTATCTATCCACCCTCCCAGATAAATGGGTAAAAGTCCATAATAAGGCGGGTGCAGGGCAAGTCAAATATGGGGTGAGACTTTTTGATCCCGCTCCATCCATCCACCCATGTAAATATATATAATACACTAATCTATATCTATATAATACTATAAATCAATAAGGATTTGCTTATGTGTCATGACCAAATTGAATTGCTAATGTGTCAATTCCTTGTAACATAAATTACTTTAATCACGCAATTAAAAGAAGAAAAAATAGTCCTACGTGGCAAGACCTCAACCTTCCTCTACTCTCCTTCATCCAAGATTTTCTCCCTTCACCAAGTATATTATGCCACATTTAAGGAAAGTCAATCAATTATAATAATTAAGATAATCAATCAAACATCTATCAACAAAAGAAACAAATCAATACCCACTAAGCCATACCAATATACCATATCATATAAGGTCATTACAAATCACAATGATGGGTTAGAGCCCATCCCACTACCTTCTCTGCACCCAAGACCTCCAAATCAATAATTTCAAAACCCTAAAAGCATTGACATCCTTGTGTCAATTCAATAATAGAAAATGGAATTAAAATAGAAATGGCTACTGATTGCATCAGAGTATTATGGTACAAATCAATATACTATCAACTGAATATGTATCTTAAATATTAATCTATGTTAATCTATGTCCAATCAAGCTTAATATGAATCAAGGCAAAAATTAGGAGTTATATGCAGAATCATAATAAAAACAATTCCTAAAATAAAAAATCATATCTCCCTAAATTCGTCATATTTACTTAGTTAATAGTTACCCCATAATACAAGGTAATCATCTATATAATAATATAAAGCAATAAGCTTGATTGAGTCATGCACAATCATTTAAAATAAGATATCATATCTCCCAAAAATATGTCATATTTGATATAGTTATCCCGTGAGATAAGATAATCAAATCAATATAAATACTATCTATAACAGTTTCAACTCTAAAAAATATTCATTGAGCTTATTGGTATATAAATTGCATAAAAATATGAAATCTTGCTGATTCGATAAGAATATTAATGGAAAAATTATAGTTGCTTATTTCAAGCAATGATTCAATATAAATTCAATGGCCTAGAAAAAAATTGCATTTTATGATTCATCATCAACGATTAAAATTTGGAAGTGTGTGCTGTTAATTGAATTAATCATAGAATGGTAATGTTAATTAACACTCCAAATCCAGAAATTTAAAATGGGTAGCATGATTTTCCAAAAAATCATGTCATCTATAATATTATTGTATACATTCATATGAACCAAATCCGACACTATAGATATATTTCTCATATAGTTTGATTTCTCCATTCCTCCACTTCGCAAACAAAAATACAAGATAGAACACATTTATTTCGATATTCCATCTTTTCATCAAAAATTATGTTTCGAAAATGAAGAAAAAAAATCTTAAGCCACTAAAAAAAAAAAATTAAATAAAACTCGATATGATGAAACCTCAAAAGCTTTCCATAAGATTCACTGGTGGGAAGCTTAATTCTAACCTCATAAAACTTACTCCGATTTTTTCTCATCTTCATCAACTATAGGATGCATATATAGGAAACAACAATTGAAATGCATAACTCATTGTCAGGCTTACTTTGAAAAGAAGTCAGTTTTTAGAGAAGCCAATTTTAGTGGAAATTGAGAAGCCATTTTTGAGAGAAGAAGAGAGAGAAGAGGTAGAGAGCTTAGTTAGGAGGCAAAGAAAGTTGGAGATCGAGATAGAGAAAGTTATGGGTGTAGTAATTTTCACAAGAAAAATTATAAAAATTGTGGCTTTAAGATTCTACAAAAAAAATTCCAAGGAAAATTGTAATATTTGATATCAGAGTTTTAATAATCAGCTTTGTGAAAAAAATTGAATGTATGGGGTTTATAATAACTTATTGTACCAAAAATCATATGATTTAGCCATTTTTTCATTTGTTATAGTCCGTTTTCGTTTGATAAAGTCCATTTTCGTTTGATATAATTACCTTTTAGATAGTAATTTTATGTATAATATAGTCAATTTATGATATAGTCAGTTTTTGAATGATATGATAAGGTTTTTTTTTTCAAATATTAGTCAGTTTTTGTGTGATAAAGTCAGTTTGAGTACGTACTATATTATTCAAAAACTGAGTATATCTATATCTATATAATATCTATCTATATAAGTATATAAGAAGAAAAATGCAAACTATGAAACAATTTTCAATATTTAACTTGGTGAACTTTCAAAAGGTTTAGCTTTATGCTACAATGCGTAACTTCATAACTTTCTCTACCTCAATAGTTTTGGAGACATAAATATATAACTAAAACTTATATGGATAATATCGAACATAAATTGACCTAAATATGTAGAAGTAAGACGAAGTATTGTAATTTCATACTTACAAGTTATAAGGACAATCAGACTAATAACATCACAAGAGTTCCACTATTATATTAATATTCATACAAGGGTGAAAGTTGTGTGAGCATACTATAAAATAATGTAAGCAAAACATACAATATTATAGCCACAAGCACAATTTCACAAATTAAAGCAAACAGAAAACAACATCACAAAGAGAACGCCACTATCTCAACTTATACCCTATTACAATTATTATCACCCTCATTCTAGGTATTTTTATAAAGTTCTAGATCATCTATGCAATGTACCAAATTGATAAATCAACTGGTAATGTTGTGAAAAAATTGTCACTAATATATAGTTGTAGAAGTGGTACATTTGTAATGAAAATAATGGGTAGTGCAAATAAATTAAAGTGATTCTAATTCATGTAATATATTATAGACACTTATAAAGAAAGACACAAATTGACTGTGCTACATGAAACAAAGTTTGAAAATTTTATCTATTCCACCATTTTGACGGATCTACTTTAATATTGTCAATGTTAGAGCTTACAAATTAGTGCTTATAGTAGCATAAAAATATTATATGAAAACATTGCATTACAACGAGTTTTAAGTATAACTTTTTTGAAAAATACAACAATAACATTAGGCTTTCCTAAAAAAAACTTGACAATATTAGGCGAAATGTTTTAAATTTAGTCAATTAGTGAAAGTGGAAGGGGCCGATGATTTGGCAATTTTTTTACTTTGAAAATAATTAACAATAACAATATTTGGCTTTCCTAAAGGTATACTTGATAATATTAGGCGAAAGGGTCTAGATTATACATTTGGTAAAACAAAGAAGGCTAGGTTTTGGACCCATGCAAATTGCATTGGATATTTTTTGTTATAAATTTAAGATTTTATGCTTGACATTTTCTCAAAATCATTGTGTTAATATTCATAAGTTATTAATGAAATATTATGGACATCAAAGTAATCACATAATAACAATCTAGCCTATGTACTAAATGTATATAAAAATAACGGTTTTTTCACCAAATACCCCCGACAAAATCAACAAATTCACAATATACCTCAATGTTTCAACAATTCACCATATACCCCTGACTTTTCATTTTTGTGCACCATATACCCTTTTTCTAACGGACGTTAGGTTGACGTTGGTTTTATTTACGATTTTGCCATCATTATTCACTAACCCTAATTTGAACCCTAATTCCTAAAATCTAAACCTAACCCTAAAATGTAAACCCTAACCCACCCCCTCCCCTACACCAACCCCCTCCCCCACCCCAGCCTCGCCCACCCCTCCCCCTCCCCCACCGGCGCAGCACCGCTCCCCCTTCCCCTCTTCGTTCACCGATGCAGCACCCCCCACCCATCCCCCTCCGCCGCAGCCCCCTTCCCTCTGCCAACCCCTTTCCCTTATTCTTCTCTCTTCGCCGACCTCGCTGCACCATCCCCTTCGATTCGCCGGCGATTTGCCAGGCTCGTCGGAGATTCTCTCCTCTATTTCGTCGCTACACCATCCCCTTCAATTCGCCGGCGATTTGCCAGGCTTGTCGGGGATTCTCTCTCCTCTATTTCGTCTCTGCACCATCCCCTTCAATTCGCCGGCGATTTGCAAGGCTTGTCGGAGATTCTCTCTCCTCTATTTCATCGCTGCACCATCCCCTTCAATTCGCTGCACCACTCCCTACGTTGTTGCACTGCTGCGTCAGTGTCGCGTCGCACCACGCTGGCTTTGCCGGAAATTCTCTCCTCCGCTCGCTCCACTGCTGCGTCAGTGTTGTTGTTCGAATTTCTGGGCTACGGGGGGTGGGGTTGCGGCAGAGGGAAGGGGAGGAGTTGGCGGGGTTGCGGCAGAGGGAAGGGGAGGGGAGGGGGTGGGGGGTTGCGGCAGAGGGAGGGGGAGGGGAGAGGGAGGGGTTGGCGGGGTTGCGGCAGAGGGAGGGGGAGGGGTTGGCGGCTGCGGCGGGGGAGGGGTGGGGGGATGGTGGAGGGGGAGGGGGAAGAGTTGGGCTGGGCTGGGCTTAGGGTTAAGGATTAGGGTTTAGACTTCAGGGTTAGTATTTAGATTAGGGTTAGAGATTAGGGTTTAGATTTTAGGGTTAGGAGTTAATTGTGGCAAAATGGTAAATAAAGTTAACTGTCAGTTAACAGTGAGTTAACGGCAGTTAAAAAAAGGGTATTTGGTGCACAAAAATGAAAAGTCGGGGGTATATGGTGAATTGTTGAAACATTGGGGGTATATTGTGAATTTCGCGATTTGTCGGGGGTATTTGGTGAAATAACCGTAAAAATAAATACAGAGGAAACACATATAAATTTTAGAATGGAAAAATTAGGCTGCTATTATTTACAAAGAACACACATGCCTATACAACTTTCTTAAAGCGTTATATTGGAATAATTTGTTGAGTCATATTGTTTTCTGGGCTGAAGTGGATAAAGTATTCCTCTTTGAATCTATTAGTTTATATTTGGTACATAATCGAAATTATTAGATATGTCATTACTTTTAATCTTTTATGTTTATATATAATATTTTATTAATTATTTATAAAATTTGATGCCATGATTTTAGGCCAGTTAGCCATATTAAGAGTATTAGTAAAAGTGGATTGAAATTTTTGATATGTGTGATAAAGATCGCGGGATCTCGAATGTAAGTATGTAACCACTAATGTATTGTAACCACTTGAATATTAATTTATTTACTTATTTGTGCTATTTATTTAATCTGATTCGATCTATTCTTATTGTTCGTGAATTGATATTTTGTTTATATGAATTACACCATTTCAAATTTTGACTATGTGATTGATAAAAAGATGTAAGAAAATATATTTAGATAAAACTTCCCGTGCATTTTTGCACGGGTATAAAACCTAGTAAATACTAATAAATAAATAATAGTATATAATATACCACATATACTAGTATTAATTTTTGGCATGTATTACGATTTGACAATTAATATTTAGTCGTTTTACTGTTAGTAGATGGCAAAATTTTAATTAATTTTTTTTTGGTAAATTGTTAAGTATACAAAAAGCTTTTTCTAGTATCATCCATTTCCCATCTGCCGCATCCGCGATTGATGAATGGGGTTGATATGGGTGAAATTTTTGGCGGATGATGGATGGCGTGGAAGGGAATTTGGTTCGCGGGTGATAAGGCAGGTTGGGGTACACCCGCCTTGTAACACCACGATAATTCTCTCTTTTCCAAAAGCTTGTATAAAACTTAGAGAATCATCAAAGCATTATCGCCCGTGTGATAACGTATCGGCTTATTCGGAAATTTTGCAGCGGAAAACATAATAAATAATGTTAACTCCAAAAGTCAACCAACAACGTCAATGTTAACTCAAAACCAAAACTAACGTACTATAAAATGTATAAATTCTAAATTACGATAATTAAATTTAAAACTACACAAGCTCTCGAATCCCGAACCCAATGATGATACTGCTACATAACATCAGGAATAAATAATAATATAATAACTTGCAGATAACTTTTACTGAACTAAATTTCATAACCAATGATTCTTTTACTTTAAATGGAATAGACGATGAAACGAGTTGTCTGACTAAAAACCAGTCTTCGCTTTGGAAGACGAAATACGGGCGCGACTCCGTATTCCCATGACCTACGATATTGTATTTATTTATTTATTTTTGAACTTGGAATTTGGATAGTGGATGTTGGAGATGTTGGTTGTTGGATGGAATTTTGGATGATGGATGTTGGAGATGTTGGTTGTTGGATGGAATTTTAAATTTGGATGATGGATGTTGGAGATATTGGTTGCTGGTTGTTGTACAGGTTAATTCCCAATTATGGATTTATCCAATTTATGCAGAAACTTTTGTTGCATAATGCTGCATTTTGCTTGTTGCATAGCTTCCTCGAGGTTGCATAACATCCCAATTATATATGCATGCATAAAAGTTTTTTTTTTTTAAAAAAAAATTAAGCATATTACTGCGGTTTATGGGGGAAAGTCGCAACAATATTCCTTATTTAATAATAATAAAAGGCATATTGCTGCAGTTTCCCCAGGAACCGCAGCAATATGCCTTTTATTATTATTATTAAATAAGGAATATTGCTGCGGTTTTCTCCCAGAAATCGCAGCAATATGCTCTTTGAACCTGATATAACATAAATATATTGTTGTGGTTTCGCCTAAAAACCGCAACAATATATTAATTACCTATTGTTGCCCCCTTAGTTGATGCACGCCCAAAACCGCCGCAATGGGCCACTTAAGAACCGTAACAATAAACATTTATTCTACTAGTGAACCTTTAAAATAAAAGGGGAATGGTGATCAATTCGATCCCAATAAAGCCATGGGATACCCATGTACTCCAACTCTCTACTAGTCCAACACGTCAGACATGCACAAGTCTGAAGTTATTACTATTCACGTTTCGCTTTACATGATTTACCATTTATTACTTGTTATGACTCACAAGCAACACATATAATACAATGATCAAACAATCACAACTTCCATTTTTATCTTAGGATTAGATAAGTGATCACACAACTTAACAACCCAAGATCAATTCATTCTTTATTTCAATTCTCTTATTTGTTGAACCTAGCCAACAACCAAACTACCTTTCAAAGGTATAAAAAATATCAACTTACCAAATAAGGCCCTCGGTCCTCATAGAGCAGTGAAATAATAATGAAAAGGGAACAACATGATTCAATCATGATCTATATATACCAATATATACATATTAATTGCCCCATGTGAATTAATAAAGTAAAGTTCCCAACAATATGCTTGCATCAATCTTCCATATAAACATAATATAATCTCATAATTAACATGTTTCACACAAGGACACAAAACATGCAAATCTAACATAATATAAATAATATATGAACTCAAAATAGTTCCTATACATGATACTATATGATTTTCTTCTTTAAAATCATGATACTAATCACCTCAACACATAGATATGTACCTTGTGTAGACTAATTGGGTGGCCACTTTCACAACCTTAAAAGTCGCCTACAACGAATTCTACTCCTAATAGTAATCAATATAACCAAGAATCAATACTCAAATAGTTTCCAACAATTTTAAAATATTTCAAACCTCCTTTAAAAGTATTAATTCCCATCATTAAAACTTCAATTATTAATACTTCCTAGTATAGTACTACTATACTAGTTATTAAAATCTTTAAAACTCCATCAAATATATCCTTCTTAAAATTCCAACAACATATAATCTATTAAAACTTCCTTTAAACATACTTAAACTTATAAGAATAATCAATTACATAGTTTATAACATACTAATATGATTTTCCAATCTTTAACACCCTAAAAATCCATGCTTTGATAATTAAAAATCCAATCTAAACATAATAAATAAAACTGAATTTTTATTTCTTCAATACATAAATTATATAATCTTAGATTCATAATTAAATCATCAAACTAAAGCTTTAAAACATAATCAAACTAAAAAAATCTTAAAAACACAATCTTTAAATAAAACTTGAGGAGGAAGAAAGGTAATCAAACCAAAGCAAAAGAAGAAATAACAAAGGTGCGCCGGTCAAAGGTGGCGGTGGCAGCAGGTTGGCGGCAGCAGAATGGTTGGCGCGGTGGTTTGATGAGGAGGGGAGGTTACTTGTTGAAGAAGAAAGAAACCAAGAGAGAGAGAAAGAGGAGAGAGGGAGGGCCGAATTTCTTGGGTGAGGAGAGAGAAAATATTATGTGGGGGAAAAATATGGGTTCAATGAATTTATATATGTTTTCCTTGTGGGCTTAGGAAAAGGTAATTGGGATTAAATAGAGTTTAATAATGAACAACATTAGTGTTTGGATCTCCCTATACAACTAGAAGTCATTTTCCTAATCTAAACAGTGTTTGAGTTTCTCAAGCCCATTCCTTTTTCAAATTTAAAAGTTTTTCAAATGTTTTTCAAAGCATGCCTAAACAAAATATTGTAACTTCTTTAAATTCTTAAAATAATATCTTTGACTTTCAAATAGTCAACCTTTTAAAGAAGTAAATTATTTTAATACTAAATTATATTTATATACATATATATATATATATATATATATATATTATATATATATATATATATATATATATATATATATATATATATATATATATAATATATATATATATATATATATATATATATATACACACTAAAATATATTTATAAGATCCATAAATTTACAGGGGATTACACGCCTCATCTCCAACCTATTGCCAGCCCTACTTAGTATCTAACATATATTATTCATTAGTGATAACTTAATACTTCTATATATCTGTAATGGTTCGTTCTTTCTATGTAAGTGCTACAAAACCTAGTTTTCAATTTAAATAGCTAGAATTTCCTTATGGTAAGGGATCCCCTTATCTTATTTCACTCCACATCGTTGTACCTTTTAGATTAGTAAATCTCTAAATCTAATAAAATTACTTTGACCTTACTATGTTCACAATTATGCTACGAAAGATTGATAAATGAGCTAATTATGTTGGAAATTGTGTATTCCACTGATGCTACTTTTGTTCTTTTGATAATAATGATTATACATTTATAATATTTACAATTATTATATTTTATCTTTCTATTTCAAAGAATTTAGAGAAATAGATCGATTGCAAACAATAATTGGTTTCAAGTAAGACAAATAATATCATTGATATTTATTATCTACGGTTTTTTCCCCCATATACCTCTGAAAATTTTGTTTTGCACCGTATACCCTCGCAAGTTTCCAAATTCAGCATATACCCTCCACTTTTCAAAGAATACATCAAACTACCCTTATGACTAACGGTGTTAGACTTCCGTTAGTCATTAACCCCCTAATCCCCCCTAATCCTAATTAACTAACCTAAACCTAAGCCAAACACAAAACCTAACCCTAACTCTAACCCCCTAATCAAATATCCTAACCCTAACCACCCCATCCCCCACCCTTTACCCCACCAACCCAGCCCCTACTTCCCCACCCTTTACCCTAGCCCACCCAACCCTTACTGCACCCACCACCCCTTACCCCACCACCCTAGCCCCTACTGCCCCACCACCCCTTACCCTAGCCCACCTGCCCCTACTACCCCCACTACCCCTTACCCCAACCCACCTAGCCCCTATTGCCCCCATTACCCTTTACCCCACCACCTAGCCCCCACTACCCTATCACCCCCAGCCCCCAGCAACCCCCTCCCCCTCCCTTTTAGACCTGCAACCCCCTCCCTTTCAGACCTGCAACCCCCTCCCCCTCCTTTTTCAGACCCGCAACCCCCTCCCACTGTTTCTTTCTTCATCTTCCTCTTCGCGTTAGCCGTCGCACACCAGCCGCACTCCCCTACTCCTCTCCTATGTCCCTTCGTCGCATCTCCACCAGTCGTACACCAGCGCAATCAGACCATTAGGTGGTCGCAGACGCAAAGAGGAAGACGAAGGAAAGAAGCAAGGGGAGGGGGTTACACGATTTTGCAGGGGAAAGGGAGGGGAGTGCGGGGAAGGGGGGAGGGGGTTGCGGGTGGGGAAAGGGGGGTTGTAGGGGTGGTGGGGGAAGGGTTAGGGTTTGCAGCCTGCAAGGGTAGGGGTGGGGGTGTTAGGGTTAGGGTATTACGGTTAGGATTAGTGTTAGATTTAGGTTAGTTAATTAGGGTTTGAGAGGGATTAGGGGTTAATGACTAACAAAGTTTAACGCCGTTAGTCATTAAGGGTAAGTGGATGTATTTTTTCAAAATTGAGGGGTATATGGTGAATTTCAAAAGTCGAAAGGGTATGGTGCAAAAAAAATTATTGGGGGTATATGGTGAAAAAATCATATTATCTACTATGACTAAATAGATTATAATTCAAAGAAGATATGTAAAAGAATATAAAATTTCATAAATTTCTTTTAGTATTTTCTTTTTTTTTTGGACTAATAAAATGAATTGTCCTATCGGACTTAAACATCGCACACGCCAACCCGACCCAGATTAGCAGGGTAGATGTTTTGAGAGTAAGGGAAAAATTGCATAGAAAATAGAAAAAGACTTTAACCAACTATAAGTAAATTTACACAGACTTTTAGTATCATATATTTACACACATTGCACCACTTTTACGAAATTGTAGTTATTATCTTATGTGGAAGATAATTAAAGCTCGATATATGGGTTAATTTCTATTTATTTTATTCTATTATAAATCACATGGTTTTACCATGGCTCTTAAAGAATGAATTTTAATATAGTATTCATTTACTTTATATTATTTTTATTAGTGATAAGTATTTGGGTTTCAACTACGAGCGCATTGTAATAAGAACACTCTCAAGGAGAAAACCGATGACTATACATTAAAAAACAGTTGTACACGTACAACAAATACCTTTAATCGTCCTCAAAATGACTTTAAGCACACTGAATCATTGTAAAATAATTATTCATCCATTTTCTTTTGATGTTTCTAGTTTGAATTTTTTATTCCTTTTAAAAAAATTACAAATAAGAGCATCAAGAAGGAATATAGTGACTACAAAAAAAATGTAGTAAAAAATATCTTTGTAGCTAGATCAACTATAATAGTGTCTAAAAGTGATTTGGGCTTTATAAATTTTTAAACATTCTAACTAAGAAATTTGGACCTAATAATGATTCTTTATACAATGGTTTTTTCATCATATAATCCTGACAAATTGAAAAATTGACCATATACTTCCAATGTTTCAGATATTCACCATATACCACTGAGTTTTTAAAAATGTGCACCAACTACCCTTCTTCCTAACGGGTGTTAAGTTGATGTTTGCATTATTTACAACTTTATCATTATTAACCTAATTAACCCTGATCCCCTAACCCCATAATTAACCTTAATAAATGAAACACTACATCTCACAGCCAAAATGACTTTTTTTTTTTTTTTTTGAAAAAACAGACGCCACTGACGATCCTAAGAGTACGAACTTCGAGAAGCCCATCAAAACGAGTACCGATATGACAGTAATCTGGGCACGCTTCCCGATGCAATCTTAAACATCTGATCTCACCTGCAAAATGACTTTTTTGAAAAAATGGACGCCATCGATGACCCTTACGACAACCCTTAAAGGACACGAATTTCGAGAATCCCATTGAAACAAGTACCAATACGATGGTTTTCTAAGCACGCTTTCCAAAGCTGTTGGACCCTAGTTTTGATGATGACAAAGGAACAAAGATGCAAACTAAGTACTGGACTAACAAGTTGTTTAAGTGAGTGAATTTCAAGGTATCATTGAAAGGAACAAAGAGAATACTAAGTCAATGAAGAAATCAAGTTTGGATTTTGAAGACTAAGTGAAGATGTTTCTCTATTTGATACTGGAGCAGCATTGAAGAAAGAAGACTAAAGCGGGGCTTTTTATTTCTAGTTCCATTGTAAAGGAACGAGTAAAGATGGTAAGGAACTATGGCAGTTTAGAATGAGAATGATCGTTTGTTCCTTTGTAAGGAACAGGCGAACTGGCACTAATCTTATAAGTTAAAGGAACTAACAATTAAAAGAAACTAGACTTAGGTTGAAGCATTACAATGGTACATTTATGGCAGTTGAGCAAATTATGCCTAGAATCTAGGTAACCATTTTATTTAAGGAAAAATCTGATTTTATGGAAAATCTTTTTAAGGAAAAGATTTTATTTTTCCAAAAGATAATAATTTTTTTTTTCGGTTTTTACGTAAATGATTTAAAGATAATATTTTTATTAAAATGATTTTATTTCGGGTTTAATAATTAATATGTTTTTAATTAAACCAGATTTTCGAGTAATGCTTAAAGTGGTTGCTAAAATTAAGGAGCAGTAACTAAAAACACTCCCACGTTTAACAATGATCATCGGGATCATGGGATGTTTAAGGAACGTGTTCCTCATAATAAGGAACATCATGGGATAATGGTTTTTCACAAATACATGTTTTAATCCCACGTTCTAAATTACTACCACTATAAATATTAATGTCTAATTAAGTTCCAAATCGTGTCTGACTAAGTGATTTAGTGAGTTTAACTAATTAAAGTGTCAGTGCCTTCATTCTCTCATAAAAGCCATTTGTTCTTTGCCTTATTACTCTAATTCCACTAAGCTTATTCCATCAATTGTATTTTGGTTTTTGGGGTAAGGGGACTTTGAGTGAAGTTCGGTAAGAGAGAAGCTTTGAGTGAAGCAAGTAAAAGTGAGAAAACTTCGAGTGAAGTTCAGAGGAACAACTGTTAAGGGAACAATGGTTCAGGTTCTTGAGTTTAGGAACTCAAGGTGTGGCTTGTGAGTAGAATTAGGTTGTAACAAAGTTGTTTGGCCTAATTAGTGAAAGAGTTGAGTTTAAAATCCCTAATGGTCGAGGTTGTTTCTTCTTGTTGGGCCCAAGAAGTTTTTCCTCGTAAAAATCCCTTGTGTTCCTTTAGCTTGTTTATTTGTTTAAGTTTGAAATTCCGCAAAAAGTTACGTTTATTTCTACACATACAATTCACCCCCCTCTTGTAGTGTTCCTAGTGAGATAACAAAAGCGATCTTAAACGACCGATTTCACTGCCATAACGACTTATTTTGAAACCACGAATGCTACCGACGACCCTTAAGGAGCACTAATTTCGAGAATTCAATCAAAACAAGTACTAATACGACGATATTCTAGGCATGCTTCCCGAGGCGATCTTAAAGGACCGATCTCACTGACAAAACGACTTTTTTTGAAAAAACGGATGCCAGTAACTACCCTTAAAGGGCGCAATTTCGAGAATTCCATCAAAATGAGTACCCATATGACAATAATTAATTAGTGTTGATAGTGGAGGAGAGAGATAGAGATTTGTTAATAGTGGCAAAGTCATAAATAGTGACAAACTGCGAGTTAACATTTGTTAGAAGTCATGAGGGGTATATGGTGAATATTTGAAACATTGAGGTTATATGGTGAATTTTTAATTTGTCATGGATATGGTGAAAAACCGTCTATACAAATCATCAACTCACATCACTCCACCACAGTGGAAAATTTTAGTAACCTAAAATATAGGAAAATATATAAGCTAATACTTCAACTCGTGTATCTAAATAATTAAGTTACAATAGTTTAATACAAACACTAAAGATGAATGATGCATTTTATTTAACAATTTAAAAAAATTACAACCAAACATAGTTTTGAATGCATTGTTTTATGTGAGAATTAGAACAATGTTCTACGCTTATATTCAATAATTTGTTTTACAAATTCTAAAAGTTCATTTCGTTCTACTCCCTCAATTTCCTTAATTTATGTGGGAAGAAATGAAGAAAAATCTAATTGAACTTAATCTCTCTTAATTTTGGAGCTATTCTGTTATTTTTTGTTGTTCAAATAAGGTAATATTATTCCAACAAATAACTTCATAGAACACATCCATGGGCGAAACCATGAACAACTTGAAGATATTGAGAGAGTGCATGTGTCCACATTTTTGTATACATATATAATTGTTTTGATTATGATATTATTCATTCTTATTCTATTAAGTTCAATTTGGAAACTAAACACTCTAGTTACCTCTATTTTTTAGTTGGCCCGATTTTATATTTGTTAATTTTTTAAATATATGCTTGTAGATACAAAATCGTGTTCTCCATTTAGTACCCAATGATTAAACATACCGTCATTCGAATTGGTTCAGCCAAATAGCGGTTCAAAACTACAAAGTCTATTTATTAAATCCAAGCTCAATTTAAAAGGCCCAACTAATTATTCCTGATAATTATTTTATTTTTGATATTTTAACATTAATGATTATCGATAATTAATTTTTAAAGAATATTCAAAAATCATATTTTTATTCCTAAATATAGTTAATCTGGGATTTCAAAGGATAAGATTTCATTAAGAATCAAAAGAATCTTAAAACGAGTAAAAAAACGGATTCTTAAAATGCAAAACCAGTCGCGAGACACATGAACCATGCGTTCTGCGCATGGTTGTGTGTGGAGTGCACACTCCTTGTGCCCAATGCACATGCTGTTCTATAAAACCGTATTATTTTATTGTAACACCCCGACTTTAATGCATCCATATTAAGTTAATTAATTAAGATTAGCAGCGGAAGACCTAGCTTAGTTGGCATGTCACCGTCGTACTTTCCACTTGGGGAAAATGCAAGGCGACATTCAACATTAAAATACAGTGAAATACTTTGATTCTCCACCCTTTAAACAAACACTTTTATAATTTAATAATATTTTCTAAAAATTTCTCGAGAGTTTCCATTGTAAATTGGACAACCCAAAATAGGAAAATATTTAAAAAACTTGTTACGATTTCAATATAAAAATATTTCCAAAACTAGAACTCAATGCTTTCGCGGAGCAATAGTAGAAGAGAATCAAGAGCACTGTCGATCATCCAAAAACAGAAATACAACACATTAATTACTATCTATTAAAAAGTGGAACGCGCTTGCTTCGAAAACATATAAATAAGTACATTAGATTCAACTCTTAACTACTTCTATCTTGGGCAAGATGCTCCACAACTTCCACCTGAAACTATTGTAACACTGCCGCCCACCAAAGTGATAGGCCAGAGTAGTGACAAAATAAAACATTGACAAACATATCAACACAACGCAAAGTACTTACCCATAAAACATATTTAACACATGGTTTGGTGTCTACGACTCTCATGTAATCAACACATTCATAACCACATTACATTAACATAATAAATACTTAGCCTCACTACATGATATATGTTTCTTAAATAAATCCAACCAATTAACACTTTGATAAAATCATCGAACACACCAACATCCATTTAAGATTTTAATACACAATCAAACCATAAATTCAACATCTTTAACAACATCGCCCAGCTAACAATCACAATCCACAAATAAATCATAAATTCCCATCCAAAAATTGAAACAATGATAATAAGAGAAAAAGAAGGAGTAAGGGGTTAGTACCAATAAGGACTTCACTATAAGGAAGAAAGGTGATGCGAGCAAGGAAGAGAAAAGAATATGAGAAGCACAAGGCTGATCCGGCAAGCTATGGCTCGCGTTGGCCACACCAGAACAACGGCGGCAGCGCCGCCACAACACAACAACAACAACAACAACAACAACAATAACAACAACAACAACCAACAAAGGAGAGGGAGAAATGGTGCACGAGCACCACAACCACGAATGACGACAACACCGCAAATAGAGGAAAGAGAAAACAAGGGGTAAACACGACTTCGGCGAGTTACCACAAGCAAGAGCAGCAACAGCGCAGACGAAGCGGAGAAGAGAGTGGAAGGAAATAGGGGATCTAGGCATCGATATGAGGTCAGCGAGAGGAAGAGAGAAAGGTGTGTGGGTTTTTCACGGGAAAGAGAGAGATATGGGGTTTCCTCATGTGAGAGGAAAAATTGGGAAAAAAAAGGATTTTTGTGTGTGTGTGTGTGTGGGGGGGGGGGTCTTCGTGCAAATTTACATAAATATATAAAGAAAAACCGACTTTGCTTTTATAATCGGCCAAATATCGCTCAACTAGTTTTGAATAAATAAATTCCAAGATATATAAAAACAATAATTTCATAAAATGAAACAAATAAATGATATGGATGCAAAGACACTTGTTATCCATGAACCTACTTGATCATGGACACTCTAGGGTTTGAAATCAAGAGTAAGAATCAAGTCTTGGCTTGTATGGTGACATGGAGCATGGAAGGAGACGTGGGATGGAATGAAGAGGAGTCCTAGTTTTGGTAGGATTACTTCTTGCTTTCTACATATAATCCTAATTCTGTTAGGATTGCTATGTTATTATATATCTAGTAGATAGATTTTATTTTTTTATAAGATAAATATGTGCTTGTACATGTTATCTTTAGGCGTGTGGTTTTACTAACTAGATAAGGATAAGTTTATGTTTTCCTAGTACAATTAGCATAGATCTCTTATGTTTTCCTAGTTGGTTTAGCATATATCTTTTATCTTTTCCAAGTTGGATTAGCATAGGTTGTACCCTGTATATAGGGGCAGTGACTTTCAATAATACTTAGTATAATTTTGTGTTTTATACATCTTCTTGATTGTTTGCTTGAGAGCGTAACAAATCAAAACATTAAAGATTCTTTAGGAGTGTTGAATTTTTAGTATTAAACATCTTAAATTCAGGAGTGTTTTTAAGAGTGTTTAGATTCTTTTATTCAAATTTTAGGAGTGATCTTGAATAGAGAAATATCCCTAGTATCGACTAACACAGAGCATAAGAGATGCCACATCTTCAATAAACATACTCAGATTGCACATGCAAAAGCGCAAAAGCTCAAAAGCTTACATGGCTGGTTCATTTATACTTAACTTTTAGCCAATCCATTAACTCTATTTGAAACTTTTACAACACGATATGGAGATCATAGCGTACCTAAAACTAACCTTAGTTCTGATACCACTTTGTAGCGCCCCGAATTTTATGCATCCTTATTAAGTTCATTAATCAAAATGGGACAACCCAAAATGGGAAAATATTTGAAAAACCTGTTACAATTTCAATATAAAAATATTTCCAAAACCAAAACTCGATGCTTTCTCGAAGTAGAAACAGAAGAGAATCAAGAGCACTGTCGCTCATCCAAAAATAGAATTACAATTAGAACGTTAATTACTATCTATTACAAAGTGGAATGTCCTTGCCTCGAAAACATATAAATAAGTACATTAGATTCAACTCCTAACTGCTTCTATCTTGGGCAAGATGCTCCAAAGCTTCAACATGAACCTAATGTAACACTACCACCCACCAAAGTGACAGGCCACAATAGTGACAAAACAAAACATTGTCAGACACATTAACACAACGCTGAGTACTTACCCACAAAACATATTTGACACATGTTTTAGTGTCTGCGACTCTCACGTAATCAACACATTCATATCATTCATAAAAACATTACATCAACATAGTAACATTCATCTTGAAGCATACGTTTACCCATCTTTATTCATTCATCTTTTACATTTCACGACTTCTACTCGTTAACTAAGTTTAGCATAGAGAAAGTACATAAATGTCTTTTGTCCATTATAATAGCCCTTAACTGGGAATCTGATAGCAATTAACCTTCTATAACACTTATGCCTTGAAACTACCTTAATACATTACTTTCATATACTTCCACATAATGACCCTTTATAAGAAATTTAAGATAACGTTACAAAAACTTTGATGTCTTATATATCTTTTTAAAAAACTCATAAAAACACAAACACTTACTACTATCAACACTACAATTCATATTGTAACTTAATTAATCTTTAAACTTTGTAAAACAAGAGAGAGCAAACGTTTCAGTGAAGAATAACATAAACCATTCCATAAACACATCAGATCATATCATACCATATCATAGGCTTCATTATTATCTTTCCATCTTAAGTAATCATATTCATAACTTGGCAAGTATAACAGAAGGGATGTCTCCCCAAATTTTATTTTCGTAAACGGAAGGCTACAACCGAGGACCTAGACCCGCACATTATAGAAGGTGGTATATAATGCCCAAAACATAACACGAAACCACCCAAGGACATATGCCCCATACACATAAGGTGGCTAACCCCCCAAAAGGTACGTCCATGACCCAATTTTTTTCATAAACGGAAGGGTACCACCCGAGGACCCTAGTCCTCACATAACAGAAGGTCGTACATAATGCCCAAAACATAACACGGAACCACCCTATAAGCAGAAGGTGGCTAACGCGCCAGAAGGTATGTGCACGACCCGACATAACATAATACTGCCAAGAACTATTCTTCCACTTAACTTTATCATGTTTCGTTTCTTTTACGTATAATAGTTTCATTACATAATCGTAATCGTAATCATAATACATATTCATTATCATATTATAATCCATAATAACATTACATAATCGTAATCGTAATCATGAAACGTAATCGTAATCATACGTAGTCTTAATCAAATTCATAACATAATCATAATCATACTTTCTTAACATCATCGTTATTTCATGAAATTCATTCATAACATCGATAATCATTATTGTAGACACATAATTGTGTCTACCAATTTAATGGTACAATGATGAAACATACAGCGGTATTGGTTGGCGCAACCTAACAGAAGAGCAATCCGAATAACCAATCTAAAATTGTGTTTTGAAATTACATCCCAAATCCCAATAAATTATTCATGATTTTCAATTGTATTTTGAGCCGTAATATATTTTGAGTCCATTTGAGGTATTCTAAGACCCCAAATAAATATTTAGTATTTTAATTGATATTTTGATAAATATTTTCATTTTCTATGATAAATACATTAAATACAAATAAGATTTTATTCCGTAAAATTCAATCTCCAAATTTTAAGGATAGAAAATTATCTTCAAAAGACGCATTTAAATAAAAAGCTGGCAAATGTGCTGGACGCGGCGACTGCGCTCAGCACGCCACGTGCGTCTAGCACATTGGCCAGACCGCGTCAAGCGCACGAATATGCGCCTAACACGTGGCGCTTAGCGCAGACCCTATTTGAGATGCAAGTTTCTTTTTTTATCTTTCTAAACACACATTTACACGTGTACATCACTGATTGGGAAGACCGCGTCAGGCGTGCCAATGTGCGCCTGACATGTGGACCTGCGCTTGACATGTGGGACTGCGCCAGACGCAGTAGGCGCGTGAGACACAATTTCTTTTTGCCTATAAATATGGGTGATTTCCCGAACCTATTACGACTTTTCAATTTATTATTCACATACAAAAAAATTTAAGATTATCTTCGAAACACAATTCGAATCTCTAAAAACAAAATACTTTCAACACTTCAATTTATTCTCCAGTTCCTGATCATACTACATTCTTCGTTCCACGATTGCTCTGCCTGAAAGTCATTACGCTCTTCGACCTAAGGCACATAGGTATAATTCTTGAGGATCCTTGAATAATTCAAATCATATATATTGCTTGAAGTTACTGAAAGTTTTTTTTGTCATGATGGAGATCTTCAATTAATAATCATGATTATTGTAAATTCTATCCCCATTTTATTATTATTCTTGTATATAATATTCCTGATTGTTCTATTTGTCTTGTGCATGATTTTATCGCCCACATGTTATTATTGTTAAACAAGACATAAAGAACTGTTCTAACTAATTCAGATTATTTGGACAACGTGCTAAGAAACTTGTAATATGATTGCCTAATCACATGTCACTAAAACTTAGTATTTTCACGAGTGGAAAAAACCCCACCCGATGCGGTCAAAAAATTGGCCTTTCAAATGCGGTTTTGGTCCGCATCAGGTGGGGGCACAGTAGGTGACTAATCATTTCTGACGTGGTCTAAAATCGCATTAGAAAATGATAATATGATGCGGTTTTCCCTTTGAACCGCATCAGATTGTAGTGTTTATGCCCAAAAGAAAAGTGGTAGACCTGCACGGCAGGTCTGCAATGCCACTTTCAAACCAAAAAAAAAATAACGAAAAAGTTAAGAGCAAAAACAAAAAAAAAAAACTCAGATAAAAAAAACGAAAAAAATAAGAGCATGAAGCCAAAAAAACCGAAACAAAAATGGCAGCCCAAAAAACCCAACTAAAAACCTACATCCAAAATCAGATCCAAAAACTAAATCCTAAAATAAAACGAAAAAATCTAGTAAAAAAACAAAAACACGAAGAAATATGATAAAAACAAAACGAAAAAATTATGCTCCATTCGTTCTTCGATTCTTCGTCAATTCGTTTATGTTCTTGGATTCTTCGTCAATTGATTTCATTCTTCGTTTCTTCGTGAATTCATTTCTTCATTAAGCTCTTCGTTTCTTCATCCCCATTTTCGCTCGTCGTTCTTCATTTTCTGATTTCTCTTCATTCATCTTTGTTTCGTGGAGTATAGAGGGGAGAGAGAGGTAAGGTGATACTGATGACGGCGTGGTGTGATGGAGGAGTAGAGAGGAGAGAAAGAGAGAGAGGAGAGGAGAGGGGAGATTAGGGTTTGATAGGAGAGAGAGGGTATGGAGGAGGAGGAGATTAGGGTTTGATAGGAGAGAGAGGGTATGGAGGAGGAGGAGATTAGGGTTTGATAGGAGGAGAGGAGGGATTTAGTATTAGGAGGGTTGTAGTTCAACGTGTTGGGCCATTTGTATTCTCATTTCTTGCTGGGCCATTTCGTGCGCGGGCCATAGTTCAACGTGCTGGGCCGAGCGAAAAAATTACAATAATCTGATGCGATCCATTGAACCGCATCAGATTAAAAAACACCGCAGCAGTTTTTTTGAACTGATGTGGTTTTTTGAGGACCGCATTCCCTCCCATTTTTTGGTTGATTTTCGGATGCGGTTTTACAATAACCGCATCTGATACTAAGTGACATATAAGGTTTTTCCACTAGTGTTTATATGTTTCTTGAACCAACCTAGACTAAATATCTTTAAGGTATTTAAAATATAATATATGATTGTTCTTTTGCATAAAATTTGTAATGAATCGATATTTAGTAGAGGCCAACAATGGGCAACTTGGCTCCTAATTATGTTGTACCCTTATCCCCAAAACTCAATCGTTGGTTCATCATGACCATCTATGGAGTCCAGATAGAGAAATTTACGTTGGATAAGTCCCTAAGATGTCCTTACAGTTTCAATATCCAATTAGGTTTATGAGTCTTCCTTTAAAGACTTGTTGGCGACTTCAACAACATATTTTCAATAAAACCTTAACATTAGGGTAGTCAAATAAACGCGCTCACACTGCGGTAGGCGAAGAGTAAAAATACACGTCTAGAATCGTATTCATAAAATATTTATATCCCACAATCCATATAATCATAACATAATGCGAGAAGTTAGAAAACATATTCATAATGTGAGCATTTCATAGGACATGTTTTCATGCAGTTCAAGCAAGCTTATCACCAAAACACTAAGCTAGATGGATCTAAGGAGTACTCAATAAAAAAGGGATATAAATAGCTGACCAGAGGCCAAGTGAAAGTAGAGTGGTATCATTGGGTCTCGAGTGAAGATAATGTAACACCCTAACAATTCTCTAGTTTTCAAAATAACTTTTCAATATAAAACTTAGAGAATTATCAAAGCATTATTGCCCGTGTAATAACGTATCGACTTATTCAAAATTTTGTAGCGGAAATAATAATAATAATAATAATAATAATAATAATAATAATAATAATAATAATAATAATAATAATAATAATAATAACAACAACAACAACAACAACAACAACAACAACAACAACAACAACAACAACAACAATAACTTTGAAAATAAACCTTAGTCAACCAAAAGTCAACTCCAAAAGTTAAACCAAAGTCAAACCAACATAAAATCAAAACTCAACTATAAAAGTAAAAGTCAACTATTATATAATAAAGTCAATACAAGCTCTTCATGACTTCTCGAACCCATGATTCATTATCTTCAAACCTGTAATGAACGATACTATATTGATTTCGAGAGACTGCTCACCAAATGGGTAATCACAAAATCAATAATTCATAACCATGATCAAAACTGACATACAAAGTACGTAATTAGCAAAGTTGACCACTACATAGTAAATAAATATACATCCTAACTTGATACTAATAACATTAAGCAGAGATAAATAATAGTATAATGACATAGTAGACTACTTTTACTAAACTTGAATTCACAACTAATAAGTTAATTAGTTCAGATGGAATAGGCAACGGAAAAAGTTGTCCAAACCAAAACAAGCTTCAATTTAGAAGATGAAATATGGGCACAACTCCATACTCCCCTGATCTACGATATCAATGAACTTTTCAAATAAAAATAGGACATGATGATCAATCCAGTCACAAGAAAAGCCATGGGTTACCACCACGTACTCCAACTCATACTAGTCCAACACTTCAGACGTACACAAGTCTAAATCTAGTTATTCACTTAAAATGATTAATAAATTATTTACTTGTTATTACTGACAAAGTAAGACAAATGATATAATCAACAAAGATACATAAGCTTCTATTTTTATCTTTATAAGATTAGATAGGGTGATCATCAACTTAACAACTCGAGAATAAATCTAATACTTCCTCCGTTCCATAATAAGTGAAACACTTCTCTCTTTTATGTGAGAGTTTTTTTAGATAAGTGTTTCACTTATTATGGAACAGAGGAAGTATTAATTACATAACCATTATTTATTTGTTGATCCAAGTCAACAACCAACCAAAATTTCAAAGGTGAATAACCAACTTACCAAATAAGGCCCACGATCCTCATAAAGTAATTAAATAATCCAAAAGGAGCAACATGATCCAATCCATGATCCAATAACAAGATAATCATTAACCCTTCATGTGAATTAATAAAATAAAGTTCCCAATCCCATATGATTGCATCAATCATCCATACAAACATAATATAATCATCATAATCATCATAATCAACATGCTTCACACAACGGCATTTACATGCAATTTCACTTGAATATAAATCACATATGAACTATAATTAGTTACCTATACATGATACTACATAAATCCCATCCTTAGGACATGATATTAATCCAACCCACACATTGGTATGTACATACCTTGTGTAGATAACATGTGAGGCCACCTTGCCTAA
This sequence comes from Beta vulgaris subsp. vulgaris, assembly GCF_026745355.1. NCBI lineage: Eukaryota > Viridiplantae > Streptophyta > Magnoliopsida > Caryophyllales > Amaranthaceae > Beta > Beta vulgaris. The sequence continues at coordinate 35,919,418 of NC_079204.1, forward strand.
AGAGAATTCTCTGCCTATCAAATATCAACATAACCACAAATCAATACTCTAATAAATTTCCAGCAACTTTAAAATACTTTAAACCCTCTTTAAAAGTGTTTGAAAACCTTTCTTATCATTAAAACTTCAACTATTAATACTTCCTAGTATAGTAATAACATACTAGTCATTAAAACCCTTAAAAACTCATATTTTGATGATTAAAACTCCATTATAAGCATATTAATTAATAAACGTTCCAATAACTTATAATGTATTTAAAAGATTTAATACATGCTTAAACATAATCATAATCATAAGAGTACTCAATATCATAAACTATACAATAATACTGTGATTTTCCAACTCATAAAATCCTAAAAATCCATGCTTTGATGCTTACAACCTTAATTCAAACATAATAATAAATTTGAAATTTGATTACTGCACTATATGAATTGCATAATCTAAAATTAATATTTAAATCATCAAACTGTAAATTTTAATCATGGAAATATTAACTCGATCCTTTATATAACATTAAATAAAAATAGAGGAGGAAGAAATAACAAAAAGAGAAGAACGAGAACTGGCGGCATGAGAGGAGAGGGAAGAAACGAAAGAGAGAGAGAGAAAAGAGGGGGAAGGTCGAAAAAAGAGAGGAGAAGGAAGAGAGAGAAAATAAGTGTGGGAAAATTTTGAGGGTTTTGGGGTTTATATATTTAACCCTTTTTGGGCTTAGGAAATTGTGTTTGGACTTTAATAATAGTTAATGATTAGATACTTGAGCATAGTTGGGTTTCTCTAGCCCATTTTAAAATCCTTTTTACTAAACTCAAAAATATTTTGAGCTATTTAAATAATTTTCAAAATATGACTAAATAAAATATTTGATTACTTCAAATCATTAAATAATTCTTTTGACTTTCAAATAGTCAACCTTTTAAGAAACAAATCGTTTCAAAGTTAAAATATATATAATATACGTTAAAATGCATTTATAAAATTCATAAAATTATGGGGGGATTACAGATAACATTCTTAAACATGCTTTTATAACATGGATGGCTGCTTTGGGAAATCTCAAAACAAAGTCTAAGTTATTGCAAGCTGGTGTCTATCATGATGATGAATGTTTGTTATGCATCAATAAGGGAACTGAATCTTGCCAACATTTATTCTTCTAGTGTGCATTTAGTGATCAAGTTTGTAAGAATATAATGCAGTGGCTTCATATTTGTTACAGACCACCTAAAGAGCTGAACAACAGATGGAAGAATTGGGGCAGAAGGTATAGATCTAAAATTCAACAGAGACTTTATTATGCCAACTTAGGTGCAGTTGTGTACTACATATGGAGATCTTGTAATCATGTGCTGTGGGAGGGAGCTTTCATGAGACTACATATAGTAATTAAGAAAATACAAGCTGATATTTGTATCAGAGTTAGAAATAATACGTCAGATAGATGAAGTATGGATGATAGAGAGTGGTTTAGTGGCTTGTGTATACAGGAGTAAGCGTGTGGTGTTTGTAAATTCTCTGCAATATGTTGTTGCTCTCTTTTTGTTTGTGATTACTATTCCGATCAAAAACTTTATTTCTTAAAAGGAATTTATCCTTTCCCTCTCAATGAAAAATTTGAGAAAAATTATACATTCTCGTGATTTAGCTTCAGTTGTATTTGTTGGTGATTTATTGCAATTTGGTATAATCCTTACATTTTACCAAAAAAAAAAAATGTTTTGTTTCCTTTAATTACTTTTCAGAAATCATATAAATGTCATATCAAATCATTTATACACAAGTCGTAGTTCATTTACAAGAAACATAAAACATAGTTGAAATAAAGGAGAATGCGAGTGTCAGCAATAGACGTTACTTTTCATACCTTCAGATGATTTCAAAATGATCATTACCTATACTTTTACATAATCGTAATTTGTAAACATATCTTATAACCTTAAGTACTTTACAGAATAAATAGCAAAAATGTCATCATTATCGTTCTATAGTTTCAGATCATTTATAGAAAAATAGCATAAGACCCTTTTCATAATGCGTGGTTTCATGAATGTCATTTCACCTCCCGCAATTCATATTACATATAAGTCATTTTTACGTACTTTCAGATCATTTCAAGAAATATAAGACATACTTGTTCGGAAACATAAGCCATTCAACATGTATATTGTTAAAGTACTTTAAATTTAATGAAAGATTAGCCAGAATAATCATAGGTCTCTTATTAGAGATTATCTAAAGAGAGTTAACTTTAACTTGGTAATCTGAAGTCATTAAAGGTACACTAGTTTAAGGACTATTTAGGTCGTTCATATTATATCCTTATTATAGACTCATCTAATTAATCATCTTCTTAAAATTATACTCAATAATTAATATCGTGAATCCACATAATAAGTCTAACTTATTTACAAATGTTTGACACCCAGAACTGTAGATGAGATCGCTTTAAGTAATTAGCACTTAGGTAAAGAATAGTAGTCCCACATATTAACTTGTTTTAATGAATATAATTTTCCAATACCCACTTACAATAATAGTCTATTTAGACAATGCTTTGTAGACACATAGCCTTGAGTTCATTTCCAGATAGAGTAACATTGATCTAGTTCATACGTAGTTGTACTTCTTACTCATTTCTTCAAGTTAATAAAATACTAACAAATCCATTCTTAATGAAGTTGTTATGGCTGATTTTTGCAGGATGACATTGACATAATGATGCAGGGACTTTGACACTAAGACGCGACGGAGAGGCGAGAAGATTAAGTCAAAGTAAGACTAGTAACCAGTTGTCCAAGAAAGGAAGGTGTATTATCCGGCGACAATTCAGCTCATGTAGCCGTTGGAGAGAATCACTCACTTGAAGAAGGAAAGTAAATTCCGGCAAGATTACAGCTTTGATCAAGATAAATCTCCTAAAATCAAGGAGCGGTTACCATTGTCACGATCAAAGGAATTAATAGTGCATTGATTTAGAAAAAGCCGAGGGGGAAAGAGAGGCAAAAGAGATACAAAAGCAAAGAGAGGATCATTAGAATAGACTACTGGACATTTTGTACTGGGAGAAAAAACTTAAGTTGTAAACGATCATCACTCATTTGTAACGATGATCATTGATAGTAGATTGGTGGAACCATCTCCACCCGCGGTTTTTACCCATCTTCATTGGGGTTTTCCGCGTCACCATCTTTGTGTGTTCATCCCTTTGACCCCTTTTTTGCATTCATTCCTTGCATTGACATATACATAATCTGGTTAAAGTGTCCCTAACTTTAATTCTGTCGTAAGAGGCAAATTTTAGCATAAACAGAAGTAACAACTATTTATAAGTTGCAAACAAGATTTACTAATTTACATTATCGAATGTGTTCTTAAGGAAACTCACAATTATAACTACAAGGAGTACTTTAACAATCACTTCTAATCCTTATACTCCACAAATGTTCATTTCTCCTAATTACCTTCATAAACCAACTTACTAATCAATTACATAGTGATTGACTATTAGTTGTACCTCCATGACTTCCATCAACAAAGAAACTATAATCATACTGAACTAACAAACTCCATTAAACCAAGTTCACTAAAACCAAGTAAGATTATCAATTAACATCAAGACTATTCTAATTTGGGGTTTCCACCAACCATTATCAATAACTCAATTATGTAGTCTATTTATGACTCTTGGTAAATACTTAGCCTTACTGTATCATATATGTTTCTTGAATAAAACCAACCAATTAACACTTTCATATAATCATCTAACACAGCAACATCCATTCAAGATTTCAGAACACAATCAAACCATAAATTCAACATCCTTAACAACAACACACAGCTAACAATCACAATTCACAATCAAATCATAAATTCTCATCCAAAAATTGAAACAATAAGAATAAGATCAAAGGAAGGAGTAAGGGGTTAATATCAATAGGGACAATAGTATAAGGAAGGAAGGTGATGCGAGCAAGGAAGAGGAAAGAACAAGGGAAGCACAAGGCTTATCCAGCAAGATACGACTCACGGTGGCCACACTAGAACAACGGCGGCAGCGCCTCCACAACACAGCAGCAACAACCAACAAAAGAGATGGATAAACGGTGCACGAGCACCACAACCACGAATAACAATAACACCGTGAACACATGAGTGAGAAAACACGAGGGGGGGAGTCTCTGGTGAGCTACCGCAGATAAGAGCAACAAGAGCGCAAACTAAGCGTAGAAGAGAGCGAAAGAAAGAGGGGAGCTAGTGACGCACTAGATGTAAACACGTCAAAGATACCTAAACTACCCAATATAGGGCAAGTAAAGGGTCTAATCCACAAGGACTAAGGGAAGCACCAACAAGTGTCGATTTATTATAAGCTAAGTGAAGTTTATGTTTTTAAAGATTTATAGATGACAATACAATAAGAAAAATTAATTTGGGAAGGGGTATCCACCAATCAACTCATTCACAAACCAAAAGATTATAATGGGAATCAACAATGAGGATCAATTAAGGGGAATTATTCATTCATTGGTACTCTAACCCCTCTCTCGATCTAGCTAGATAGGCCTAGTATCTTACCGAAGACCTATTATGATGGCTAATGCATTCAACAAGCATATCCATAAACATGATTAACATAAACAAGTAAACTAAGTCCCCAAGGCTAGGTAGTCCCTATTCTCATAGTCCTTCAAGCCTAATAATTGATTTGAGGCAACCCCTTAACTTCATCTCTCGATCCTTCACTAATGTTACCTAAATTATGCTCATATGGTGGCTAATCACACAAACATTCATGATAATGCCAAATCAATTGACCAAAATTACCCTAAGTCAAAACCCAATATTGGATTTAGAGGTTCATGAACTCATCAATGGCTTCAAATCATTCCCATAGAAATAACTACTCACAAATCATAATAAATTATAAACTAAGAGAAATTACCAACTAATAACATGATACTAAACATTAATCTAACATTAAACTAAACAAAATAAACCATAAAAAATTAAACTAATCATGAACAACTAATCTAAGAAAAAAAATTAAAATAAAGCAATAAAAAAGGAGAAAGAGAGAGAGAGAGAGAGAGAGAGAGATGAAGAAATCCTCATTGATAGATGAGAAGAGAACTTCAAATCTTCTTGTCACTAGATGATTATCCAAAATCCTCCATTTTTCATTGATTTTCTCACTTTCTCTCTCTAGATTTTGAGACTTTCTCTCACTTAAAATCTTAATCTAAGACTAATGGAGGCTAATCCTCCCTCAACTTGATTCTCCCCCATAAACTAGGGATATGTCCTAGGTCATAGAGGCCTTGGCATGTCCTTGTGATTCAACCTTGGAAATCTGCTTTTGAACCTTTTTTTGGAGGAGATTAAGTGGGTTGATTTTTAGGTGCGTATTCATAAGCTTCCTGCTGAACTATTAAATTTTGATTCAATTGCTAGCCTACTTGCTTCTAATAATATTGGGGCCTTGGTCAAGTTGGATTTTAGATCATTATTGCGTAATAAGATTCAGTTTGCTAGAGCATGTGTTAAGGTGGATATCTTTGAGCCCCTTCTAGAATATGCCGAGGTTCAAATGGGGGGGGGGGGGTAAGATTGTTGCTTAAATAATTTGGTATGAGAATTTTTCTGCTGGATGGTCATTCTGTGGTTGTGAAGAACGTGTGATTGAGAAGTGTCCTTTGCTCAATGCTCCCAAAAAACAGGTTAAAGTGTGTTTACTCAAGAATCCTAAGCAGATTTTCATTGTTGAAATCTTATCCAAGGCTAACAACCAAGAAAATGTTTTGGGCTGAGCAGGGCAATCTGGTGCTAGGAGAGCCTAAGTCTTTGATGAGAAAAGCCCGTGCTACATCATTCTTGTTCTAGTTACTCTAAAAATGTTCGAAAATAATCTAGTATTGTCTTTAAAGAGCCATATGATTTTATTCTACTTCTAAGTTGACCTCTCAGGGGGGGGGGTCATGGGAAGGGTAAGGGAAAATCCCTTGTGGTTGCTGCTACTTTAGATGATCAGTATGAAAGTGAGGTCAATTCTGATGATGACAGTGTGAGGTCTTTGGCCAAACATTTCCCCTCCACTCAAGACTTTCAAGCTAGTTTGCTTGAGTCTTCTTTTGATTATAAAGACAGGTTTGGTGAGTTGTTTGCTCCACCCTTGGCTGATAATGTTGTTCTTTCTCCTGTTCTCCTCCAAGTTATTTATCCTCATTTTGTTGAGAGTCAATATACTGCTCTTGCTGGTGTTGAGCAGACTGATCTCACCTTCTTTGAGTCAGATGTTGAGAATGATACTATGCTTCTTGCTGCTGAGCCCTCTTTGGATGATTACTAGTCTCAGCCTGGTAATTCATTCAATTCTATTAATTCTGAAAAGCTCTATGGTGCGCAACATTAAAGCATTGGGTGTTGAGTATGACACCTCCCAGTCCAATTCTTCAAAGAGGAGGAAGAGCAATGGTGATGACGACTCAACCTCATCAGTGCTGAAGAAAACTCATGCTTAGTCATGCTGTTTATCAAGCGATTCCTTTTTGTGTAATATATTATTATGATTGTGGGTTTTTGGAATATTAGGGGGTGTGGGAGAAAGAAAGCTCTTAGTGAAGTTAAATTTTTTTTTCTTACAAATAGAATTTCCATCCTTATGATATGTGAAACTAAATCGACTACCGCTCCTTCTGATGTTTGTTTGAGAAGTACTGACTTCAAATTTGGTGAATTTCTTCCTTCTTAGGGGATGTATGGTAGCCTGTGGTTATTATGGAAAGATGACTTTATTAATCCTTTTGAGTTGGTTATTGTCTATAAATCGACGCAGTTTGTGGCTTGTAATATTAAGTTTCTTAATCTTAATTTAGTGTTTATTGCGATCTTTATCTATGCCTTTGCTAAGAGTCAAGACAAAAATGATTTTTGGGAAGAACTTATTATTTTTGTTAATTCCTTGCTCTTCCGTTTGTTATCCTAGGCGATTTTAATGAGATTAGCTCCCGTAATAATAAACTTGGGGGAGCTGTTTTTAACTACTCAAGACTTTCTCGCATGAACAATATTTATAGTACACTTATTTGTATTGAGCTTCCGCATTATGCCAATCCATTCTCTTGGAGAAGGAAAAAAAGTGGTGAAAATAATACTTTTAAGAGAATTGATAAGGCCTTAACTAGTCTTAGTTGGTTAAATATGTTTCCCTCTACCACTTTATTTAATCATGTATTTACGTCCTCTAATTAATGTCAATGTTTTCTTAATATCAAATTAGCTTATAACTCAAAAGTCCCTCCCTTTAGGTCTGAGAAAATGTGGTGTCTTAGGAAGGATTTTGACGTGCTTATTAAGAAAACTTGGTGTACTAGACTTAATGGTTCGTTCATGTTTCGTTTTGTTCAAAAATGCAAAATCTTAAAAGGTCAAATTAAGGATTGGAATAAGGTTAGATTTTTTTTCAATGTTTTTCGACAAGTCCAAGAGGTTTATGGTAAACTTAGCACCCTTCATTCACGTCTTTTAAATGATCCTAGTAATGTTTCAAGATCGCTTCCTTATTAAACAATCTAAGCTATACTCATATCAAACAACATATTGAAATATACAAAAGTCGAGAAATTTTTGGGCATAATGGGGATGCTAATATGTCCTATTTTCACTCCTCTGCTAATATTCGGAAGAATAGGAATCAAATTAAAGAGTTTGGAAGACCCAAGGTTTGGATGGTTTTCCCTCATATTTCTTCCCAAAATATTGGTCGTTACTTGGTGGGTCGGTGTGTAGGGTTCTTAAAGCTTTTTTCATTCGGGCTCAATGATAAGTGAAATTAATTATACCTTTATTACGTTGATCCACAAGATTGTTGATCCTAAGTCAACCAATCATTTTTGACCAATTAGCATATGTTACACAATCTATAAAGTTTTGGAATAGTCTTAACGATTTAGGTAGTATTATTCATCCTCTCCAAGGGACTTTTGTCCCTGAAAGGCTAATCCAAGATAATAATTTAAAAGCACTCTAAGTGTTGCATTCTTTCAAAAATAAAGGTGGTAAAAATGTCTAGATAGCAATTAAATTAGATATGGAAAAGGCTTATGATAGGTCAGAGTGGGACTATGTCCTTATGGCACTCAAGAAGTTGGGTTTCCATTCTAAATGGATCAAATGGATTGAAACTTGCATTTCTTATGTCTTCTTCTCAATTCTTATAAATGGAATTCCAGAGGGACATGTTTTTCCCATCCAGAGGTCTTTGTAAGGTGATCATCTTTCTCCCTATCTCTTTATTTTGTGTGCTCAACTGCTGGCTCGTCAGATTCATGAGCAATGTTTTGGGCATCATAAATTGTTAGGTTTCAAACTTGGTCGATCTGTAATCAAGGTTCCCTTCTTACATTTGCTAATGACACTATGATGTTTGCCAGAGCCTCTTTGGAGAGTTGTCAAGAGATGATTTTTTTTTTTTGGATAAATATTTTTCCATGTTAGGTTAGTTAGTCAATTTCATAAGTCGGCCTTTCAATGCATAAAAAATGCTAGTCTAGATGATTGCCTTGCTTTCAAGGACATCCTGGCTATGAATAATGCCCTCTCTCTAGGAAACTATCGGAGTTGTCCTATTATTAATTCTCGTGTCAATAAGAATACTTTTGGTGAAGTTATGGATAAGTTTGTGAAACACTTAGCCAAATGGAAAGCTAATTTTCTCTCACAGGCTGGTAGAGCTGTTCTGATTCAGTATAATCTAGCTACTAAGGCTAGTTATCAAATACAAAGCTTCACTCTCCCCTCGTTGATCCTTCAAGACTTGGATAAAACTAACATGAATTTCTTTTGAAATAAAGAACCGGGTTGTGTTGCGGCCAATTTTATTGGCTGTGACTCTATTTGCCGTCCTAAATGTGTTGGTGGGCTTAGATTTCGGAAGGCCAAGATTACAAATTTTGCTTTCCAATGTAAGCTGGTTTGGAAAATTATTGTAGCTCCGAAGAATCTTTGGGTTCTTTTAGTTAGGAAAAGTATTTGAAAACTTAATCTATTTGGTCTTACACTCCTAATGCAAATCGCTCCTAGCAATGGAAGAATCTTATGCGTCCGAGACCCTCTTTCAAAAGAGGCTTGCGGTCGCAGGTTGGTAATGGTAAATATATTTCTTTTTGGCATGATAATTGGGTTTATTCTGTCCCCATCTTGAATATTGTTTTTGGCCCTTTTGCCTTTGATTTCGTCAAAGTCTCGGATTTTATTAATGTTGATGATAATTGGAATAACGAGTTTCTCTATGAATTTCTTCCTGTCTCGATTATGGTTGATATATTGGGGCTCTTTATCCCCACCCACTCTAAGGAGGACAAACTTGTTTGAGATTCTACTCCCGATGGTGTATACTTTGTGAAATCATGTGTTAAATTTCTGTAGAACTTGGATAAGTCTGCCCCCAAGTTAGGATTTTCTTAGATTTGAATATTCATCCTAAAATAAAGTTCTTTTTGTGGAAGGTATGTGTTGAAGGGATCCCTTCTAAAGCTAGTTTAGAGAAGTCCCATGTATTTATGTCCCACGATTGTGTTTTTTGTGTGTTTCATAAAGAATATTCTTTTCACGCACCTTCTATTTGAATCCCCTTTCACTCTTGATGTGGCCTTCTCTTGCTTTCTCTCTCTCTCAATCGGGTGATTGGTTTGTGTTGAACCCTAGTTTTGATAATGACAAAGAAACAAAGGAACAAACTAAGTAGTGAACTAATGAATTATTTAAGTGTATGGTGTTTAAGGTATCAATGCAAGGAACTGGGAGAATACGAAGTCAATGAAGAAGTCAAGAGAGGATTTCAAAGGCTAAGTAAAGAAGTTTCTATGTTGATACTGGAGCAAGCATTGGATCAAGAATAATAGAAGCTAGGCGTTTTATTTTCTAGTTCCAATGTAAAGGAACAAAGAAAGAATGGTAAGGAACTGTGGCAGAATATTTGAGAATGAAGCGTTTGTTCCTTTGTAAGGAACAAACTAAGTGGCACTTAGCAAATATGTTAAAGGAACTGAACTAATATAAGGAACTAGACTTAGGCGTGTAACTAGTGAACGGTTAAAAGATAATGGAGTAAGTCATGCCTAGATTATAGGAAATTAGTTATTTTAATTTCAAATGATAAAATCAGTTTTAAAAAGAAAATCTGTTTTGGAAAAGATTTTATTTTTCGGAAAATAAGAAAATAAATATCCGGTTGTTAGAAAGATTTTATTTCAAAGATATTATTTTCTTAAAGATAGAAATTCAGATTTAAAGATAAAAAGAGTTTATAAAAACTGATTTTCGGATAATGCTCAAGGAACTCCTATTATTTAGGAGTAATGGCTGCATTTTATCCACGTTCATTTATAGTTCATGGGATCATGGGCATGATGTAAAACGTGTTCCTTAGGGGAAGGAACATCATGGGTAATGGATTAAAACGTGTACTCTAACATTAATCCCACGTTCTTCATGATTAACACTATAAATATAGAAGTCTAGATAAGTTCCAAATTGTGTCTGACTAAGTAATTAAGTGAGTTTAACTTATTAAGTGTCAGTGCCTTCATTCTCTCATAATAGCCATTTGTTCTTTGCCTTCTTACTCTAATTCCACTAAGCTTATTTCGATCAATTGTATTTTGGTTTTTGGGGTAAGGGAACTTTGAGTGAAGTTCTGTAAGAGAAAGGCTTTGAGTGAAGCTTGTATGTGTGAGAAAACTTCGAGTGAAGTTGAGAGGAACTGCTGTTAAGGGAACAGTGGTTCAGGAACTTGAGTTTAGGAACTCAAGGTGTGGCTCGAGTTAGAATTAGGTTGTAACAGAGTTGTTTGGCCTAATTAGTGAAAGTGTTGAGTTTAAAATCCCTAGTGGTCGAGGTTGTTTCTTCTTGTTGGGCCCAAGAAGTTTTTCCTCGTAAAAATCCCTTGTGTTCCTTTAGCTTGTTTATTCGTTTAAGTTTTAATTTCCGCAAAAAGTTACGTTTATTTCTACACCTACAATTCACCCCCCTCTTGTAGTGTTCCTAGGGAAATAACAATTGGTATCAGAGCTAGAACTCACGTAAGATAGGAAACCCTATTGAGAAAAAAATCCAAGGAACAATGAATACCACCGAGAAACTTGAAGAAGGTTATTCCACTCAAAGGCCTCCTATGTTCAATGGGAAGTACTACAATATTGGAAGAACCGCATGGAGATATTCATCAAGGCTGAAAACTATCAGGTATGGAGAGTCATTGAAGTTGGTGATTTCGAAGTCACAACTACAAATGACAAAAATGAGGTAACTCTTAAACCCCTCTCGATTATGACAAATCTGATTTTGAAAAAATGGAAGTAAATGCCATGGCTATTAAATTATTGCATTGTGGACTTGGACCCCATGAACATAATAGGATCATGGGATGCAAATCCGCAAAGCAAATATGGGATTTACTAGAAGTAACCCACGAAGGAACTAATGAAGTTAAAAGATCGAAAATTGATTTACTTATGAATCAATATGAACTGTTCTGCATGAAATCCAAAGAAAGCATCCGAGACATGTTTACTCGTTTTACTAACATTATAAATGAGTTGGCTTCTCTTGGAAAGTTTATTTCATCTGAGGAACAGGTTCGAAAGGTTCTTAGGAGTCTTCCTAAGGACAGATGGATGGCTAAAGTCACTGCTCTTCAAGAAACAAAAGACTTCACTAAGTTCAACTTAGAACAGCTGGCAGGGTCACTTATGACTCATGAGCTTCACCTTGATACTGAATATGGTGAAAGCTCCAAATCAAAATCAATTGCTCTCAAAGCAGATGATGAAGATGATTCGGACTCTGAAGAAGAAGAAGCAGCCCTCATGGTTCGAAAATTTCGAAAGATGTACAGGAACATGAAGAATGGAAACTTCAAAGGTAAAACTAAGAAATTTTCTAACAAAGCTGCTTGTCATAAATGTGGAAGTACAGATCACTTCATCAAGGAATGTCCTCTTTGGGAAAATGACAAAACCAAAGAAAGGAACAAGGAAGCTTTGCTGAAAGGAACAAAGAATCAAAAGCACCTTTCTTTAAGGCAAATGTGCGCAAAGCTATGATAGCTGCTTGGGGAGATTCAGAGACGGAAGAAGAAGAGGAACAACCAACTGAAGAAACAGCAAACCTTTGCCTCATGGCAAACACTGACGAAAAAGAAGATGAAGAAAAAATTGAGGTAAGTCAACATGGACTTGAGTCAGAACTAGATGGTAAAACTAGGACTGAAATATATGATCTTCTTTATGATGCAATTCTTGAATGTAGAGATGAACGTGAAAAACGTGAACAAACGGAACAAGCCTTAAAGGTTTGCAAGGAACACATAGAATGGCTTAAGAAAATGAGAACTGATGTCGAAACTAGATTTTTGATTTGTTTTGATAAAAACTTAAAAATCAAAGAATGTTATATGAGAGTTTGAAAAATGAAAATTATCTAATTAATTTAGAGATTTCACACTTGAAGGAATTTGTCCCTGTTCTGAGTTCCTTTGATATAAGATCAACCCCTTTGAAAGGATACAGATCTGAGATTGAAAAAATAAATAAAGAGAAAAATATTTTAAAGGAACAGATCTGTAATCTTAAAAAGGAACTGGTTGTCGCAAGGAACAGAGGCAAAATCATGAAAGTTCCTAAGTGGATTGAGAAACCACAGACCAAAAGGAAGGAAGGTCTTGGTTTTGAAAACTACAAGAAAAGGAACAAGACAAAGAAATATGTTGATCTACCTAGTGATAATTCTGTATGTATTGTGGCAAGGTAGGTCATTACATAAATCAATGTCAACTAAAATCTGAGATGATTGGGAAAAATGTGACAATAAGTAAGAAAAAATGGGTTGTCAAAACAAATCCTAGTCAAGAACAGGAACCCACGAAAGATGGGGTTCCTTCAACTAACAACTAGTTGATTTTTGCAGGTTGGAGTGAGGGGAACAACACTTGGTATCTCGATAGTGGTTGTTCCAAGCACATGACAGGAGACAAAACGAAGTTTCTCTCACTCACAACCTATGAAGGTGGCAGTGTAACATTTGGTGATAATAAGAAAGGTAACATTGTTGCTATGGGTAAGGTCGGTAAGTCACCATTACACTCCATTGAAAATGTATTTTTAGTTGAAGGTCTAAAACATAATCTATTAAGCATTTCTCAATTCTGTGACAAAGGAAATACTGTAAAATTTGATAAGAAAAATGCTTAATCATCAACATTAAAACTAAGAAGGTTATATTGGAAGGAACAAGGAAAGGGAACACATACATTGTGGATCTAGACCTTGTTCCTCAAATCAATTTAACTTGTCTTAGTGTTATTGAAGATGATTCACTTCTATGGCACAAGCGTCTAGGACATGCTAGCTTTTCATTACTTGAGAAACTTAGATCAAAAGACCTTGTTTTAGGATTACCATCCATAAAATTTCATATTGATCAAGTTTGTGATGCATGTGCACGAGGTAAACAAGTAAGATCCTCTTTCAAATCTAAAACGATTGTAAGTACCACTAAACCATTAGAGTTAATTCATATGGACTTATGTGGACCCATGAGAATTCAAAGCAGAAGTGGAAAGAGGTATGTACTTGTGATTGTAGATGACTACTCTAGGTACACTTGGGTTATTTTTCTCTCTAGTAAAGATGAAACTTATGATGAGTTCCTTGTCTTTGCTAAAAGAGTTCAAAACCTAAGTGGACATAAAATAATGCACATTAGATCAGATCATGGCAAGGAATTCGAAAATTATAAATTTGATGACCTAAGCAGAGATAATGGCCTAGATCATAATTTTTCTGCCCCTAGAACACCACAACAAAATGGTGTTGTAGAAAGGAAAAATAGAACTTTGGAGGAAATGTCTAGAACCATGTTAATTGCTAGTGAACTTCCAAGGAACTTTTGGGCTGAAGCTGTTAATACTGCTTGTCACATAATTAATCGTGCCATGATGAGACCTATCATTAATAAAACTCCTTATGAACTTTACTTTGGAAAGAAACCAAACATCACCTATTTTAGAACATTTGGATGCAAATGTTATGTGCATAATAATGGAAAAGATAATCTTGGAAAATTTGATGCAAGGAGTGATGAAGCAACATTTTTAGGATACTCCTCACATAGTAAAGCTTATAGAGTATATAACAAGAGAACTATGTGTGTTGAAGAAAGCATTCATGTAATCTTTGATGAATCTGACAAACATAATCCAAGCATACAGGTTGATGACTATGAGATAGGGTTAGCACAACCTAGTCAAGGAACACAGATTCACAAGAAGAAGAAGAAGTGAAAGAGGAAAGGAACGAGGAATTCGAAAATATGAGATCAATGATTTCCTGTTCCTCAAGGAGGAGAAGATGCTCCTGTTCCTCTAAATGAAGGAACTGAGTCCACCGAGGCTAACAGAGGAACAACTGAGCAGAGTTCCTCATCCACTCAAGGAACTCATGAGGAACAACATGTTCCTATAAGAGAGTTTCAACCAAAACCTTGGAGATTACAAAAGTCACATCCTGTGGAACTCATAATCAGCGACATATCCAAAGGTACGCAAACTAGATCTCAGTTAAGGAACTTTTGTGCATTTCATGCGTTCCTATCAATGATGGAACCAAGAAATCATGAAGAAGCCTTAACTGACTCTGATTGGATTATTGCAATGCAAGCTGAATTAAATGAGTTTGAAAGAAACAAGGTATGGCATCTAGTTCCTTCATCTAAACAACAAAAAGTAATTGGCTTAAAATGGGTGTTTAGAAACAAACTAGATGAATATGGAACCATTGTAAGAAACAAAGCTAGACTTGTAGTAAAAGGTTATAACCAACAAGAAGGAATTGATTATGAAGAAACCTTTGCTCCTGTAGCTAGATTAGAAGCCATTAGAATCTTAATTGCATTTGCTGCTTACATGGGATTTAAATTATATCAAATGGATGTTAAGTGTGCATTTTTAAATGGCTATCTAAACGAAGATGTATATGTTGAACAACCCCCTGGTTTGAAAATAAAATCTCCCAAATCATGTCTACAAGCTTGATAAAGCTCTTTATGGGTTAAAACAAGCACCTAGATCATGGTATGAGAGATTATCAAGTTCCTTTTAGAAAACACTTTAAAAGAGGAAAGGTTGATAAAACCTTGTTCCTAAAATCTAAAGGAACTGATATTTTGCTTGTTCAAATATATGTTGATGACATCATATTCGGAGCTACTAATGAAACATTGTGCAAAGAATTCTCAAGTCTCATGAGCAATGAATTTGAAATGAGTATGATGGGTGAGTTAAATTTCTTTCTTGGACTACAAATCAAACAAACTGAAAAAGGTATAATTGTTCACCAACAAAAATACATAAAGGAACTATTAAAGAAATATGGCCTCGAAAATTCAAAGATAAATCACACTCCTATGGGAACTTCAACTAGATTAGATGAAGACTCCATAGGAACAAGTGTTGATCAAACAAAATATAGAGGAATGATTGGTTCACTTTTGTATCTAACTGCTAGTCGTCCAGACATAGCTTTCAGTGTTGGTTTGTGTGCTAGATTTCAAGCAAATCCAAAGGAGTCTCACCTCACTGCTGTGAAGAGAATTCTTAGATACCTTAAAGGAACAGATGATCTTGGACTCTACTATCCAAGAAGTGATACATTCGAACTAAAAGGATATGCAGATGCAGATTATGCTGGAGATCTTTTTAATAGGAAAAGCACCTCAGGTATGGCACAATTCCTTGGTCATAGTTTAGTTTCTTGGAGTACCAAGAAACAAAACACAGTTGCTTTATCCACTGCTGAAGCAGAATATGTAGCTGCTGCTGCATGTTGCTCTCAAATGCTTTGGATAAAACAACAACTTAGTGACTATGGAATAAACTTTGAATGTGTTCCTATTTATTGTGACAATACAAGTGCTATAGTATATCTAAAGATCCAGTGCATCATTCTAGAGTAAAGCATATACATATTAGACATCACTTTTTAAGAGAAAATGTGAAAAAGGTTTGATAAACTTGAGTTTTGTCAAACTGATTATCAGATTGCTGATATCCTAACTAAGCCTTTGCAAAGAGATAGATATGAAAATTAAGGCTTGAGTTAGGCTTAATAAAAATTAAGTGATTGTTCCTATGTCAATTCCCCCATGTTTGAATCAATTTGAGTGACTTTGTGTGCTAAAAATAATTGTGTTTAATTGCCTAAGACCATTGCAAATTGGAATGTTGCAAAACATAACATGAAGTCAAAGAAATAAACAACTCACAAATGTCACATAATACTCCCCTTACTGTTCCTAAGGTCAAGAAACATGCATAGATGAAGGATATTGATATGTAGCATTAGTTGTTCCTATAGCACAAGTTCCTTAGCATTTATTTTCTTTCAAAAATTAAAATTCATAAAAATCCGAAAAATCCGATAAAATCCCAAAAATTAAGGGGAACCAGTTTAATTAAATCTTGGTTCTTTTTATCTTTTCTTTTCTTTCTTTTATTTTACTTTTATTTTCTTTGCTTTATTTCTTTCCCGCGTGTCATAATTACTATTACATGCAAAACTTCCTTCTTTAATTCATCTAAGAAACCGTGTTCCTCTCAAACGCTTCATCTTCACCAAATCCGAAACCTCATCACACCCTTTGATACTCCATAAAAACCTCCAAACCTTCATAAATCATGGCAAAAACTTCAAGAAACTCACCTTTTCCAACACCAAAAACAACCGACACTTCAAAAATGGAAATTTCTTCATCTCCAACTAAAACCCTTGAAACCGACATAATTCAAGAAAACCCCATAGAGGAACAGCAATTAGAATCTCCTAGAAGGAGCATGAGAAGAAGAAAATTGATTGGGGAAGAGATGAAGAAGAAACCCCGGAACAATCTCAGGGGGAAGAAGAAGAAACTGCACCTGTTCCTTCCAAAGGAACTGTTTCTTCGTCTTCCAAGAAAAGGGTCGAACGAAGTGAATCTAGGTATGTCTTGGGCTTTTGCGTCGATTTAGAATGGGCAAATAAAATTGAATTTCTAGAATTAACTCCATTCTAAAGGAACAAGGCATGGAATTCTTGTTTGAATTCGCCTTTAATAATGCTCTTGTTCCTCTAGCTATGGAAGAGTTTTGTGCAAATTTTGTTAATACTAATGGAACTTGCACAATTGAGGTTAGAGGAAGAAAAATAAGGTTTAATCAAGCAACTTTAAGCAAAGTATGGGAAGTTCCTTGCAAAGGAACTGATTTGTATTTTAAAAGGAAAGGAACTGTTTCCTTTCCGAATTTTCCTCAAGACAAAATCTTAGAATATTTTGGAGGAACAGCTGGCCAAAACAAACTTAACCATAACCTACTCTCTCCCCTTCACAAAGTACTGTTTAACTTGGTTTGGAGAGCACTCATTCCTCGAACTGAAAAGAGGAATGAAGTGGGTCTCTTGGATATGTGTTACATGTTTTGCTTGACCACACATACAAATAATTTCCCTTCCCTCTTCATTCAACACTTAACCACTGATTGAAAATAATTGTGTTATTGGTACGGTGCCTTGATAACTTCTTACTTCATCATTTGAAGTAAGACTTACTGGTTGGACCACCATAGGGTCAAACAAGGGAACATCTTGAATGAGAAGACCCTAAATGGACTTGGTTGTCTGTCCAAGAAGGTGTTCTCATTCAAGGAAGAATGGCTTCCAGTTCCTCAGGAAAAGAAAAAATGCCCAACGACTTAGAAAGATATGATGTAATCTTGGATAACCCTGTTCCTAAGCCGAGGAACCAAACCTAAGAGGCGCAAACACATTGCCACTAAGCCTAAACCCTCTGTTCCTTTGAGAGTGAGAAAGAGCACTCGTCGAAAAATTGCTCCTGTTCCTGTTCCTTCCAAGAGGATCTCCTTTAGTCCTTTCGGATAATGAGGAACAGGTACCCTCTACTCTCAAGGAACCAACTCCCACCATCTCCCAAACTCTCTGTTCCTTCACAAAAATACCCTCCATTTCACCTTCGTCCTTCTCTGTTCCTTCAGTTTTGAGCAGTTGAAGGATGAAATAAAAGGCCAAATCCTTTTGCTTCCACCTCCACAGCTCTTCCACCCACACCACCATTTCTTCCTCCCATTTATCACCCTTCACCTTCTGTTTCCATTCCTGGAACAGATGAGCCTTCCACTCAAACCTCCCAGTTCCTTCACAACATCCCCCATCTGCCTCTAGTTCCAAGGGTAAGGAACAGGAAAATCCGGATACTAACTGGGTTAATGAAGTCTGCCTTCCTGCACAACATATGATAAAATTTTACAATCATCTTCATTGGACTTTGGATGCCAAAACTGATACTATGATAAGTCTTATGAAGAATTGAGTGATACCGTGGTTGCGCAGCAAAAGAAGATGGAACTATGGCTCGTATTTGGAGGAGCTGAAGGAACAGGTTGCACTACATCATGGGGTGGTGATGAAAAATTGGAGGATGTGGTTGAAGAAGAAGTTGTAGAGGAACACCATTCCCCTTCCCTTTCTTAGTTTCTTTTATTGTTTTGTTGTTCCTGTTTCTTTCATCAAGGAACACAACTTTTGTTTCTTCCTTTTTCTTTTCTTTCTTTGTTTTGTTATGGAACAAGTGCTATATAATCAATGACTTTTGCTATATTGTCTATGTTTCTAAATGCTTTGCATAATTTCTTCCTTGGAATGGCTAGTATTATGTGATTGATGTTTGAGCAAGTTTACTCTTTGATTTTCTAACTTAACCACTAATGGTGCTTGCATATTGGTCTTAAGGTGTTAAATCAATTCATCAATTCATGCAGAGTCTATTCTTTTTGAGGATGACAAAGGGGGAAAAGGATTTAAGGAACAAACTGTACATAAACTTAAAAAAATAAAAATAAAAAATTAAAAAAAAAATGAATAAAAAAAAAATAAAAATAGGTTAAGGTAAATGAAAAATCAAAACTTCAGTTACTCACTAATTGTGTTTTATTTTTCATTTTCTTCTTTATGTTTTATTTTCATTCACTTATATTATTTGTTATTTTCCTTAGTTTGTACCTTTGTTGTCATCATCAAAAAGGGGGAAATTGTTGAACCCTAGTTTTGATAATGACAAAGAAACAAAGGAACAAACTAAGTAGTGAACTAATGAATTATTTAAGTGTATGGTGTCTAAGGTATCAATGCAAGGAACTGGGAGAATACAAGTCAATGAAGAAGTCAAGAGAGGATTTCAAAGGCTAAGTAAAGAAGTTTCTATGTTGATACTGGAGCAAGCATTGGATCAAGAATAATAGAAGCTAGGCGTTTTATTTTCTAGTTCCAATGTAAAGGAACAAAGAAAGAATGGTAAGGAACTGTGGCAGAATATTTGAGAATGAAGCGTTTGTTCCTTGTAAGGAACAAACATAGTGGCACTTAGAAATATGTTAAAGGAACTGAACTAATATAAGGAACTAGACTTAGGCGTGTACTTAGTAACGGTTAAAAGATAATGGAGTAAGTCATGCCTAGATTATAGGAAATTAGTTATTTCTAATTTCAAATGATAAAATCAGTTTTAAAAAGAAAATCTGTTTTGGAAAAGATTTTATTTTTCGGAAAATAAGAAAATAAATATCCGGTTGTTAGAAAGATTTTATTTCAAAGATATTATTTTCTTAAAGATTAGAAATTCAGATTTAAAGATAAAAAGAGTTTATAAAAACTGATTTTCGGATAATGTCAAGGAACTCCTATTATTTAGGAGTAATGCCGCATTTTATCCACGTTCATTTATAGTTCATGGGATCATGGGACATGATGTAAAACGTGTTCCTTAGGGGAAGGAACATCATGGGTAAATGGATTAAAACGTGTACTCTAACATTAATCCCACGTTCTTCATGATTTCACTATAAATATAGAAGTCTAGATAAGTTCCAAATTGTGTCTGACTAAGTAATTAAGTGAGTTTAACTTATTAAGTGTCAGTGCCTTCATTCTCTCATAATAGCCATTTGTTCTTTGCCTTCTTACTCTAATTCCACTAAGCTTATTTCGATCAATTGTATTTTGGTTTTTGGGGTAAGGGAACTTTGAGTGAAGTTCTGTAAGAGAAAGGCTTTGAGTGAAGCTTGTATGTGTGAGAAAACTTCGAGTGAAGTTGAGAGGAACTGCTGTTAAGGGAACAGTGGTTCAGGAACTTGAGTTTAGGAACTCAAGGTGGGGCTCGAGTTAGAATTAGGTTGTAACAGAGTTGTTTGGCCTAATTAGTGAAAGTGTTGAGTTTAAAATCCCTAGTGGTCGAGGTTGTTTCTTCTTGTTGGGCCCAAGAAGTTTTTCCTCGTAAAAATCCCTTGTGTTCCTTTAGCTTGTTTATTCGTTTAAGTTTTAATTTCCGCAAAAAGTTACGTTTATTTCTACACCTACAATTCACCCCCCCTCTTGTAGTGTTCCTAGGGAAATAACAGTTTGAAATCCCTTTGGGTAAGGAGTGATAGGAAAATAGATGTGATGTTCTCTTCTCTTCGAGATATATAGTTTAATGTGGAAGTTATTTGTAATATGGCCATTATCTGGTGGCATGTGCGGTTTGCACGGAATAAAGTTATTTTCCAGAATGACGTTGTGTCTTGTTTTAAAGATGTTGCTCTTATCAAGTCCTTTAGCAGAGATTGGGCGTTGGCCAAGACAGTAGATCATATTATTGATAAATCGATTAGTATTGGTGCTCCCAAGCCTTCCTCTCGGAGCTCTTCAGTTCCTAAGAATGTTTGGTTGGTCAAACCTTCTCAAGATCACTACAAAATTAATTTTGACGGATCCAAGTTGAGGGATGGGAGTGTCTCTTATAGTTTTAACATTAGGGATTGGAAGAGTGCTATTGTTGTGATGGGTGCGCTTGCCCTTCACAACAATAATTCTATTCTTCTTGCTGAAGCTTGGGGCATGCGTGAAGATGTTCATGCTGCCAACCTATGACCTTAAGAATGTGAGCATTCAATGTGACAATTTGGTCGTTATTAATTCCCTTAGAAAAGTTTAGAAAGTCCCCTGAAAAATTGAAAATCTAATATATGATGCAGGTACTGATCTACTTAATGTTGGGAATGTGTCTTTTTCCCATTGCTGTAGGGAGGCCGATTCTGCGGCGGACTTCCTAGCTCATAGAGGCAATTCGTGTCGTTCTCTTCAGCATTGGTTTGAAGTTCCTTATCTCCCATTTCTTTCCATCATTCGAAAGAATGTTTTAGGTTGGTCCTATCTGCGGGATTGATATAGGTTTTTTCCACATTAAAAAAAATAAATAAATAAGTTACTGAGGCTATGTTTAGATCACCTGAAATTTTCTGATCTGAAGTTACCTGATTTGATCTAAACTTATTATTTCTGATCTAATTTGATCTGAACTTATTTTTCTGATATGATTTGATCTGATCTAATTTACAAGATCTTATCTTTTATAAAATATATTATTACTTTGTAATTCATTATTATGCAATACTCCCTCCGTTTCCTAAAGATCTTCCCACTTACTGTTCCTACAGATACCAAGGAAAATAAAGTTGTGTGGGGCATGATGTGAGTAAAGTAGGAGAGAGAAAGGGGTTAAGATAAATAAACAAATAAAAAGGGGTTAAAGTAGGAGAGAGAAAGGGAGTAAAATTGAATTAATAATGTAATAGTGGACCATATGATAGTGACATGAGAGGGTAAATAGGGAAATTTGATTTGCCAAATAAGGAATAAAGCAAAAGTGGGAAGATCTTTTGGAAACACCCTTAAACGGAAAGTGGGAAGATCTTTAGGAAACGGAGGGAGTACATTATAAGATGATCTTATTTATATTATTACTATTATTATCATTTTTTTTCTATCACAACTTTTAAACAACTTTTATTAATAATAATAATAATAATAATAATAATTATTATTATTATTATAATAACAACAATAATAATTATAATCATAATAATAGTATTTATTACTAAAAATAATTCTATAACCCAAGTCATTTATTTATAAGAGCAGTTCTAAAATGTTTCACACTTTCCCTTAAAAAAAAGTGAAAGTATTGGGTCAGACCATCTGACCCAATACTTTCCGTCGGACAGGCTGAGCCCAGCAAAACGGCGCGGGCTTATTTTTAAAATATTTATTTCTTTTTAAAGAAAAACATTTAACGGTTATTAGGTTTTATCTTTTTACGGTTTTGAAACTGTTTTTTATGTAGTTTGTGCTAAATTCTCGCTAGTTTTAAAACTGTTTTTTCTATATTAATTTCTCATTATTTCTAGTTTTGCTCTTAATTTTTCTGCTTCTCTGCTTCTTTGCTGTTGAAATTTAGTTTTTTTTTGGTTCGTAATTGATTACTGTTGCATCGCAAATATGGTTAAGAGGATCAGAGATGATGTTTCTAGGTATAATTTGGTTTGATTTTTGCTGTAATTTTTTTTTTCAAATTCTTAGTGTGTTGTTGTTGTAATTGTAATGCAGCCCGAAGTCAAAGAAGGTGAAGACTGACGCATCTTTAAGAAAAGTTTTGGTTGTGTCTACTATTTGGAAGAAGAAAGTGAAGGATGGTGATTATGATCCAAGGTATATTTCAAATTCTTAGTGTAACTGGTTTCAGTTGATGTTGTGTTTCTTTCATTTAGACATTTCTACCTTTCATTTGGTGTTTTTGATTTTGTTTTTCTTTATTTTTGGACGTTTTCAGTTGATTATTGTATATCTTTCATTTAATTAGGGTTTTAGTTTCAGTTGATGCTGTCTTAGTTTTATTTACATATTTTGTTTTTTGGTGTGTTTTAATTATTGTTTTGTATCATTCACATATGTTTTCAGTTGATGTCGTTTTTATTTCATTTAGACATTTATTCCTTTCATTTGGTATCTTTGATTTTGTTATTCTTTGATTTTTTGACGTTTTCAGTCGATCCTTGTATTCTTTCAGTTGAATCATGTATTCTTTCAGTTGATTCTTGTATTCCTTTCATTTGATGTTGTGTTTCTTTCATTTAGACATTTCTACCTTTCATTTGGTGTTTTTGATTTTGTTTTTCTTTATTTTTGGACGTTTTCAGTTGATTATTGTATTTCTTTCATTTTATTAGATTTTTTGTTTCAGTTGATGTTGTCTTTGTTTCATTTACATATTTTTTTTGGTGTGTTTTAATTGTTGTTTTGTATCATTCACATATGTTTTCAGTTGATGTTGTTTTTCTTTCATTTAGACATTTATTCCTTTCATTTGGTATTTTTGATTTTGTTATTCTTTGATTTTTGGACGTTTTCAGTTGATCTTTGTATTCTTTCAGTTGATACTTGTATTCTTTCAGTTGATGTTGTTTTTCTTTCATTTAGACATTTATTCCTTTCATTTGGTATATTTGATTTTGTTTTTTTTTTTTTTAAGTTTTCAGTTGATCTTTGTATTTTTTCAATTGATTCTTGTATTCTTTCAGTTGATGTATTTTTTCTTTCATTTAGACATTTCTACCTTTCATTTGTTGTTTTTCTTTCATTTGTATTCTTGTATTCTTTGTTTCATTTACATATTTTGTGTGTTTTAATTGTTGTTTTGTATCATTCACATAACCTTCATTTTGTTATTCTTTGATTTTTTGACGTTTTCAGTTACTCTTTGTATTCTTTCAATTGATTCATGTATTCTTTCAGTTGATTCTTGTATTCTTTCAGTTGATGTTGTTGCTTGTTTATTTCATTTTGTTCTTTTTTCCTCTCAGTTAGTGCTTCTCTTTTCATTTGGTTATAATACTTTGTTTCAGTTAGTCTTATTATTCTTTCAGCTTTTGTTGTTTTTCTTTCATTTGGTTTTGATATTGTTTATTTGATTAAACTTTATTTCTTTCTTTCAGCTGTGATAAATCATTGTCTAAGAAGAAAGGCAAAGCTGATTTATCACCAGTGAAGTTTACATTTGCAAGGTCTAATCCAGATGAAGAGAAAGACACTTTTGATCGATCGTATGTTTTTTCATTATTCTCCTTTTATATGATATGATTGTTTCTGTCTTTTTTTTTAATTTATTTTTGTTCACTTTTCTTAGGAAATTGACTGATCAAGAAACTAAGTCTATTAGTCTACATGTATTGTCAGACTATTCTCATTTACATGAAGTTGTTAGTAATTTTAGTGATCAACAGCAAAGAGAGATTAAGGAAATTGGGTTTGACAGTCTTCTAGATATTAGGATAAAGAAGTTCTGTTCGAATCTCAATTTGGAGTTGATGTTGAATTACAATGCTTCCGGAATGATGTTTTTGACAAAGAATGGTAAAGTAATTTTTAATAAGTTTACCATTAGGGATGTTTTGGGTTTACCTGTATCAGATAAACCATTTGAGGTTATTGATGATGATGCTTTTAGGAGGAAAGGTAGTCAGGTGGAGGCTGGAAGTGCCAGGAGGGATTGGCATAGGTTGCTTGATGTTTCCGATCCCAAGAAGCCATATATTAGTAAAAAAAAATTTGGGATGATGAATTTAAGAAGCATCAAACTGGGGATGATTTTAAGAAATTGTTTGTTATTTTTTGCTTGTCAAAGCTCCTTTGTCCACGTGCTGATTTAGGGCCTGCCCTAAAGTGTGCCAAGAGTTAGGAAGACGTATCTATGATTTCAAGCTACGATTGGTGTGGATATGTCTTACGAAGTCTTTGTACTGCTGTGTTGGACTGTCATCAGAATATAATGATGAGGAAGAACGAGCTGGGACAGAAGAAAGCGACATTTAAGCTTCGGGGATGCATGAGCGCTCTGGCTCTTGCTGTTATTCAAAACTTCAAGTGTCGTAATCTGGACTTCTCAAATGTCAGTAAGCCATTTATCATTATTGGCAGGAAGATAAGGATTTGAATAGTGTTGTGAAGCAGTTTGAGATCAACATGGATTTTATTCTGCCAGTGAAGCGTGAAAAAGAGAAGGACAAAGATGGGAGTAGAGTACTTGAGTTTAAAGCTCCTAGTGTTAGTGCTGCTAGTAGAAGGTCTGCTTCTCCTACAATAAAGGTGGTTGAGGGTCCATCACCTTCAACTAGACAGCTTGTTATGGATCTACCTCATACTTTGATGACTGATGAGGAAATAAATGCTCTTAATGTTCCTGTGAGTTTCTTTCATCTTATGTTTTTATTATTGTTGTACTCTTAAACTCTAACTGAAGATTGTTAAACTCTAATTGAAATAATATCAATACCAGCTGAAAATTATATAGATACCAAATGAAACTATTTCTATTTATTTTTATTTCATTCAAGTTTTCATTTGGTTGCTCGATTGTTTCAGTTGGTCCATTTTTTTGTTTTTTTTGTTTCTGTTTGGGTTTCAGTTGGTTTTGTGTCCTTATGAAATTCATTTGTTTGTTTGTTTGTTTGTTTTGCTCTGTTAATCGAAGGAATATGTGAAGAACATGCACAAGTTAAAGAGGAATGCGCTTGCATTCTGTCAAGTGAACTTGGAGATTGCACAAAACATTTGGGAAGAAGGCGAGAAGCTGTCTCAAGACAGTCTTTCTCTGGATGACAGTGAAGTTTTTAATCCAGAGTTTTTGAATCAAATTGATGACATATGCATGCGTCATTTGGCAGCGAAAGAGAGCGCAAACAAAGTTGATCCTACAATTGCACTCTTGGTGAAGCGGAATGTGGATTTCGATTTGGATGCTGGTGTTCATGGAGATGAAGAGAAAGGACGAAGTAAGTTCCTTTCATTTTATTGTTTTCCTTTGATTGTTGGAGTTTATAATCTGGTGGAAATAAATATTGTTTTCAGTTTTAGTGTAATACATTTGTTTAAATGAAAAAGTTAAAGAGATAACTGAAAGAATTAAAAGACCAACTGAAAACTGTGACCCTCTAACTGAAACAATATAAATACCAGCTGAAAATTATATAAATACCAAATGAAACTATTTCTATTTGTTTTTATTTCATTCAAGTTTTCATTATTGCTGGATTGTTTCATTTAGTCCATTTTTTTTCATCTGGTGGAAACATTGTTTCAGTTCTTGTGTATTTAGCTTGTTTTTTATTGTTTTTGTTTTTAAATGAAGATGATGAGAAAGAACAAAAGGAAGATGATGAGAAAGATGGTGATGATGATGATGATGATAAGGATGACCAAAATGGTCAGGATGATAATGAGACAAAGAAGCAGCAGGATGATAATGATGATTCTGATGCTGGTCTTCAAGGAGATGAAGAGAAAGGAGGAAATAAAGATTATGGTGACAGTAAGTTCCTTTGATTTTATTGTTTTCATTTGATTGTTGGAGTTTTTCATCTGGTGGAAACATTGTTTCAGTTTGAGTGTAATACATTTGTTTAAATGAAAAAGTTAAAGAGGTAACTGAAAGAATCAAAAAGACCAACTGAAAACTTGTGAAACTCTAACTGAAATAATATAAATACCAGCTGAAAATTATATAAATACCAAATGAAACTATTTCTATTTGTTTTTATTTCATCTGGTGGAAACATTATGTCAGTTTGTCAATGAATTGATTCATTTTTGATTTTGTGTGTTTTTCAGCTCTTGTGTATTTAGCTTATCTTTTATTGTTTTGTTTTTGAATGAAGATGATGAGAAACAACTAAAGGAAGATGATAAGACGAGGAATGCTGATGATGATCAACTTAAAGAGGATAAGGATAAGAGTGCTACTCATGATTCTGGTTTGCAGAAGAGTTCTTGTGAGAAGCAGATTGTTGATTCTACAACTATCCCTACTCCTACCGCTGGAGTTGAAGTTGTTAATCTTGCTAATCCTCCTCCCATTGTTGAAGTTGTTGAGAACGTCTATAGTAGAAGGTCTTCGAAAGTTGATTTTTCTGGTAAAGGTAAAAAGACATCTGATTACGTCACCTTCTGCGTCATCAAGGGGTCCTGCTTTTAAGAGTGCTGATCCTTCATGCCCTTCATTCCAACTATTAACTCTGAGTCATGTTGGTGAGGGTGTTGGATGTGCAGAAAGTGCAGACAGTGGTGAGGGTGTTGGAAGTTCAATTCCAATTATCACTCCAGTTAACATAAAATATCCTCGTGTAAGTATAGTTTTTTTTAGACTGCATTTTGTTTCAGTAGGTATTTTATTTTTCCGTTTGTTTGTTTGTGTTTTAATGTGGTTATTAGTCTGTTTCACTTAGTGTATGTTTCTTCTCAGTTAGTATTTATTTCTATTTTAGTTAGTCTATGTTTCTTGTCAGTTAGTATTAGTTTATGTTTCATTTAGTGTATGTTTGTTGTTAGTTAGTATTAGTTTATGTTTCAGTTATTATCTGTTTCTTGTCAGTTAGTGTATGTTTCTTGTCAGTTAGTATTTATTTCTATTTCAGTTAGTCTATGTTTCTTGTCAGTTAGTATTTATTTCTATTTCAGTTACTCTATGTTTCTTGTCAGTTAATATTAGTTTATTATGTTTCATTTAGTGTATGTTTGTTGTCAGTTAGTATTAGTTTATGTTTCAGTTAGTATATGTTTCTTGTCAGTTAGTGTGTGTTTCTTGTCAGTTAGTATTAGTTTATGTTTCAGTTAGTGTTTGTTTCTTGTCAGTTAGTATTTGTTTATGTTTCAGTTAGTATATCTGTCATTTTTAAGTATTTTTTTCATATTTTAATGCAATGCAGGGTGATGGCTCTTATTCTTCTCTTGATCAATCATCATACAATTCATACATACCTAAGAAACATTCAAAGTCAGAAATTCTTTCAACACCTGAATTATTAAAGGGGTGGGACTATGACTATAATTCGGAGAAATCTGAGAAAGTTTTGAGAGTGGAGGGGAAAGGTGATGATTCTGAGGATGATGATTTGGATAAACTCATTGACAAGATTGCAAAACAAGGAGTTGATTATGAAGAGCCGAAAAAAGAAGAGGATGAGAAGAAAGATATTGGAGACGTAGCTGGTGTTGGTTCTTCTTCTGCACCTGTTTTGCAAGCTATCCCTGTCAATAATCATGGCCTAATCTTGTGTCGAAGCTTGCAGCAATATAACAAGTACCTAAATGATCTCTCTCCTAAAAACGTGTTGCTGGTTGATTATCCCTTCTACAATGAGTTTATTTGACGACGTTTCAAGGCTGTCATTGGATCCAAATTATGAACCTACAAAGACGAATAATTTGATGCTGCAAGATGAACTACAAAGTGATATCATTGTGGACTTCGAGAATCACGACAACAACTACTCGGTTCAGTTGTACAAGTACGACCTTGTTAGCATGCCTCATCAAGGTTGGTTGATAAGTGGAGTTATTGATGGATGTGCATATATGTTTAATATGCAAGAAGAGGAATCACCTTCTGCAACGAGGAGATTTTGGTTTAATTTGATGCCTTTTGTAAGTGTTTCTATCTAATATAGTTTTATTTTTTCAGTAAGTTTTTCAATTCTTTTTATTTCACTTTTGTTGATGGTGTACTATGTGGTTAGTGTTATGGCTTAGTTTTATTTTCAGTTGGTCATATTCTCTTTTCATTTTGTTTTATACATCTGCTTTCATTTGGTCATATTATTTTTTCAGTTGGTCATCTTCTGTTTTCAGTTTGTCATATTCTATTTTCAGTTGGTTATTATTAGTATCTGTTTTCTTTTGTTGCAGAACTATATCAATTGGATGTGTGAAGAGAAGGCAAAAAAGGTTGAGTTTGATAGTGAAATTGCTGAAAATGAGATTATTTTGAAGAAGTTGGAGGGCACTAGTGAATATGATGAGAAATTGAAAGAATGGGAAGAGAAGAAGAAAAAGTTGGTTACAAAATAAGATGATGTATTCTTCAACAAATGTAAGGACGCTCTTTCTGCATGAGTGAAAGCATTTCCAAGGAACGATATTCGACAAGCTGAACTGGTTAGTGGGATTGTGTTGTTGTTTACCGTTTTTTTTCCTTTTAATTTCAGTTAGTTTGATATGTTTCAATAATTGATAGTATTATGCTTACTTGTGATAGTTTTGTAATTGTTTGAGCTAGTTATAGTTTTTATTTCATTTTGTGCCAATTTTTTGTTTCATTGAATTTGCTTCTTTGTTTCAGTTGACATCCTTTATTGTTTCAGTTGAATTTATTACTGTTTTCATTTGGATTAATTTATATTTCAGTCAGTGTTTTCAATCTTTCAGTTAGTCCGAGTTTCTGTTTCAGCTAGTATTGTTAGTATTTCATTTAGTTCTTTGTTCTCTTTCAGGTAGACTTATTGCTTTTGTATCTTATGTGTATATTCCAGATTTTTGTTCCCGTTCACAAGGATGATCATTATACTGTTTTGGTGCTCAACAAGAAAGCTAAAAGGATTGAAAACATTGACAATCGTACAGACATGAAGGTTATTGAAAGATATGTTTATAAGGGATTTAACGGTCTTACATACTTTTATGTACCCTTTTGTGATGGGATTATTTTTTATTTCATTTTGTTACTTGTTTTTTAATGGTTCTTTACTTTTTCATCTTCAAATGCAGTGTCGTGCTTTTGATGCTTTTATGCAAGGTAATATGAGATGTCGTGATTTTGATCATCTCCAACATTGGGAGAAAGTGACTTTTTTTCCCTTGGAGAAACAAGGAAAACAATCATGATTGTGGTGTGTATGCAATCAAGTGTATGGAGTTGTACGATGGTGAAAATGCGAACGAGTTTCCACTTGTTGACCTAAAAAGGGTATGATAACTTCATGGTTTTTTGGGAGAATTTTTACTTGTTAGATCTATGTTTTTGAAATTTTTTAATTGTGTTGATTTTTTAAATTTTCAGGCAGCCACCAAAAACTTTCAGTGGTGCAAGCTTGCACTTCGTCTAGTGGAGCATCCTTTAAACAAATTGAAAGACAAAGTGAAGCGTGATTATTATGTTTGGTCAGCAAAGAAGCCTCAACTTATGGCAAGACAGAAGTTAAGGAAGGAAAAGGAGGGTGTTGTTAATAGAATAGCAGTTAATCAATCAAAGAGGACAAATAAACAAGAACCACGAATTTTAAAGTGAAGGAGGAAGCACGAGGAGGAAGTCGAAGTAGTGTTGAATGATCACTATGAAGACAAAGACAGATTAAACAAACTGTTGAATTTTCGTTATTCTTAGTTGTCAAACTGTCTTTTTTTTATTGTAAAGTACAGTAGAAATAGCACACAACTCAATTTTGTAATGTACAGTAGAAATAGCACACAACTCAATTTATATTTTTAATTTTTAGAATTGTATATTTACACTTACTATGAGTGGAATACATTCGTGTAAATGAAATTGTTTGAGAATTAAATGGAAAAATACAATCACCAGCTGAAAAGTGAAAAATCTAACTCAGAATGATAAGTGTATGACATATATTTGTAAATATAAATTTTAGGAAACTAACTGAAACAATGTAAATCCTAACTGAAAATTATTAGTCTAATTGGAATAGAATGAAATGAAAGAATCATTATACTAAATGAAATAATATAAAGACCAACTGAAAAATAAATACGTCTACCTGAAAAAAGAAGTGACCTGAGTATGGTCCATTTGTCTAATTGTAAATTTTGAGAAAGTAATTGAAACAATATGAAGACCAACTGAAAAATAATTAAGTCTAACTGAAGCACTATAAAGACTAGCTGAAAAATAAACAAGTGTACCTGAAAATAATTACCGACTGGAATACAAATGAAAAGTAGTATTATTTTTTACACTATTCAACTTCAGGTACATTTTGGGTTTGTGTTCCATATTCATTTGGATGCCTTGTCTTCATTTTACGCTTCTCAAAATGTCCTTTTACTCTCTTGTTTCCCTTTGGGGGTCTTCCTTTTGTCTTTATAACCTCAGGATTTTCAACACTCTCTCTTCGTACTTCTTCGTCTTCGATTTCTTGTTGTTTTTGTTGATCGGTCTTGAAAACTTCTTTTACTGATTTGTATAATTCCTTCAACGACTTGTCACATAATTTTCTTGCATCCTCACTCGATTGACATATTGACACTAGGTTGTAGAAATTCTTGGTTATTGCATGTCTCCATAGTGTCCATAACAGTGCATTTTGGTTTTGGTCCTTGCCTGCTGTAATAACAGTTTCTTAGTCAATTATTTCATTTGGCAAAAAAATCTTTTCAGCTAGTTGATAAAATGTTTCAATTGGAGCTTTACTTTTTTTAGTTTGCTAACTAAGTTTTCAGATAGTTGATAAATTATTTCAGGTGGTTTCTTAATTGTTTCAGTTAGTTACAGTAATTTTTCAGTTAGTTAAGTGTTTCAGGTAATTTTTCAGTTGGCTAATCAAACCCCCCCCCCCCCAACAAAAACCCCAAAATCTCCAAACTCCCAAAACCCCCCACCCCCAAAATCCCCCCTCCCACACACAAACAAAACCCCCAAAACCCCAAATTAATTTTCTGTTAGTAACATTAATTTATCAGTTAGTTATGCTAGTTTTTCAGCTGGAGTCTTTTTTTTTCAGTTGACTAACTAAATGTTTCAGGTTTATTAAATTTTGTTTCAGTTGGAGTCTTGATTTTTTCAGTTAGCGCCTTTCTATTAAGGTACTTATCAGGTAATTTTTTCCGTTAGCTAACCAAAACAACTAAACACCCTTCACCCACGCCCCCCAAAAATAAAACCCACAAAAAACTCCCAACCCTCAACAAAAAACCCTAACTTAATTTTCTGTTAGTTATATTTATTTTTCAGTTAGTTATATTAATTTTTTCAGTTTCATTTGCCAATAAAAACAATCATTTCATTTGCCAATAAAAACTTTTCAGCTAGTTGATTATGTTTTTCAGTTAAAGCCTTATCATTTTCAGTTGGCTAACTAAAGTTTTCAGATGGTTGAAAAATTGTTTCAGGTGGTGTCTTAATTGTTTCAGTTAGTTACATTAATTTGTCAGTTAGTTATATTGATTTATTTCACTAACCTTGAATATTCTCATATACTGCTGACTTTGCAAGTCTTGTCCATCTCTTAAAGATATATTTTTCTGGGATTTGAAAAATGTTGAACATGTGCATGACCCTTATGATGTGAAAGCAAATCATCCCCGTCTCTGTGAAGCATTGACATGAGCACACTAATTTGTTGTAGCCTCATCGTATCTACCGTATGTGAATTGCTGAAATCTTCTTCTGGTGAGACTTCAAACAACTTCAGCTCTGAGTTTTCTGTTGCAAATGCTCGTAAAAAGGATGTCATTGCCCACTCATACTCTGTTTCAAAGTCATTATACAATGCTAGTGTGTATACATCAACTGCATGTTTCAGGAGCTTTGACTTGAATTTGACAGCTTTGGGACGTTCGGTTCTGTTCCGGAAGTTGTCACTAGTTTCATTGCTTCTCCATCTCTTCACTGTTTGCTCAAATATATGGTAGAATTCAAACAATTTTGTCGTTGCTTTTGCATTGAATGATATTGCCTTGTTTGTGACTTCACTTCTTTGTGATGATAAGATTCCACCTGAAAACATATCCCTATTTAACGCGGTGCACCACTTGTGTCTCTGATCATATACTTGATCGAACCATTCCTTTTTCTCATGTCCATACATTTCCATCATTTTTGTCCATAATTCTTCAAAGCCTGATTCATTTTGACACCTCATCAAGCAGTTCTTGAACATGTTCTTGAAGTCTTCATTGGCCTTGAGGGATCTGAAGTGGCTTACAAAGTTCTTCTCTATATGCCAAAGGCAAAGCTTATGTCTTGAATTTGGGAAAACTTGTTTTAAGATAGTACATAATATGCTTCAAATCATTTTCATTTGAATGCTTATAAATCTAACTGAAAGAGTAGATCTTTGGAATGAAACAATCAGACATGCAACTGAAATGATAAGAATAATTACAAATTGACAGCTTTGTATTCAGTTGTGTGAGTTTATGTTATTTATACCATTTCAATTGCATTGCCCATGGCCTTATCTTGATCAGTGAAAATTGTCTTTGGCTCTTCTTGGCACATTGCTCTCTTGAATGTTTCTAGCAGCCATTCAAAGCTTTCTTCTTTTTCAGTAGTTATGAAAGCGCATGAAAACATTGTTGTTTTCCAATGGCAGTTTATGCCAACAAATGGTGCACATATCAGTCCATACTTTTTTTTTTTTGGTAAAATGTAAGAGATATTATACCAAAATCAATAAAAACCACCAATTACAGGGAAAAAACAAGCAACATCAAAGCAAGCCTATACACCCTCTTCTAACTACCAACACACATCATCAAAAAAGAACCTACTGAACTATACAAATTCACACCATCAGCTAAATTACTGCTACCTCATATCTGCTATTAATTTTTCCAGCCATTCAGTCTCTTCTCTAGACCATTTACTTGTCACCTGGAATTGAATTCTCCTACACACATTCTGCTTGATGTTTCTAATTACAGCCTTAGGACAAGGAACCTTCAGGTTCCATATTGCATTGTTCCTAGCTCTCCACACTTCATAAACAGTTGCTGTCAGAACTGCATAGCCTATCTTCTGTTTTCTCCTACTGTTGGAATATCTTCCCCATTTCTTCCACTGCGTATACAAACATTCATTTACTGCACTTCGTTTTTCAAGCCACTGCAGAGTACCATGACTCACTCTCTTACTGAAAGGGCATCTAAAAAATAGATGTTGACTAGTTTCAGTGTCTAGTTCACATAATGCACAAGTATCAACCCT
This sequence comes from Beta vulgaris subsp. vulgaris, assembly GCF_026745355.1. Classification (NCBI taxonomy): domain Eukaryota; kingdom Viridiplantae; phylum Streptophyta; class Magnoliopsida; order Caryophyllales; family Amaranthaceae; genus Beta; species Beta vulgaris. Next base: position 35,953,111 of record NC_079204.1, read on the forward strand.
GCTGATTCCAATGCTCATCAATTTGTCTCTTGTTTTGAGCTTTCCTTTCATAGCCATCCAAGCAATCATTGAATGCTTAGGAATATTAAATGAATTCCAGACCCAATGATGCCATCTATTCTTCTCTCCTTCAGGATGCAGCCACTGGTATCCTGACTTGATGGTATATTGTGCATCTACATTTAACCATTTGTCCCCAGTATAAGCCTGTTTCATCTGATCCTTGACTTTGCATATGTTCTTCCAGCACCAGCTAGCCTTTGTTGGAGCTTGATACTCCCACCATGAAGACTCCTTAATATACACTGAGTGGACCCATTTGATCCATAACAAATCAGCCTTTGCAGTTATTTGCCAAACATGTTTCCCAATAGCAGCAACATTCCAGCTCTTGCATTCTCTAATCCCTAAACCTCCCCTATTTTTTGCATAACACACCTCCTGCCATGATATAGGAGGGGGTTTAGAGGTATAAACTTTCCCTTCCCATAAATAGGCTCTGCATATTCTTGTAATAGCCTCTAAGACACTTTTAGGTAACAAAAACAGTTGAGCCCAGTAAGTGTGTAGATTTATCAAGACTGCATTAATCAATGTTACCCTCCCTGCATATGAAAGGTGTCTAGAGCTCATACATATCAATCTCTTCAAGATTTTGTCCACCAACACTTCACAATCAGCTTTAGAGATTCTTTTTGAAGTAATAGGCACCCCTAAATATCTAAATGGGAATTGCCCTTTCTGAAATCCAGTAACTTGAAGAATTCTCACCTGAAACTCCTCTTTCACATTACCAAAGTATATAGCAGTTTTTTCAGCACTAGCACACAAACCTGAGGTAACTGAGAATGTTTTTAACACTCTCTTTATCATAATTGCAGACTGAGGCACCCCTTTGCAAAAACGCATCAGATCATCAGCAAAGATTAGGTGTGACAACTTCAAATCAGAACATCTGTAATGAAATTCAAATTGATTTTTCTTCTGCATTTTCTTCATTAGCCTTGAGATGTACTCCATAGCAATGACAAAAAGGAGAGGGGAGATACGATCTCCTTGCCTCACTCCTCTCTTCCCTTGAAAGAAACCACATAGTTGCCCATTTATACTCAATGAGTAACTGGGGGTAGTCATACATAACATAACCCAGTTCACAAATTTTTTAGGAAATTTCAGACCAAGCAACATTTCCTTAATGAATTCCCAGTCAATAGAATCATAGGCCTTGCGCAAATCAACTTTCATTGTACATCTAGCAGGCTCAGACTTCCTTTTGTAGTGCCTCAACATATCCTGGCATATGAATATGTTATGGAAAATTACTCTTTTCTCTACAAAGGCACTTTGAACTGGCTCTATGATATTAGGTAATACCTTCTTCAACCTGCTACAAATCATTTTTGAAATGATTTTGTTAGGACATTGCAGCAAGCAATTGGCCTAAATTGTGTGACATCCTGAGGTTGGTCACATTTGGGAATTAAGCATAGTGTAGTATTGTTTATCTGCTTGAGTATCTTCCCAGTTCTAAAGAAATCAAGAACAGCCTCAGTGACATCCTCCCCTATAACCTCCCATGCCTTCTTAAAGAAGTGACTTGAGTACCCATCAGGGCCCGGAGCCTTGTTGTCTTCAATTTCATCCAATGCCTTCTTTACCTCCTCTCTACAAAAAGGTTGACACAATTCTTCTTGCTGTCTTATATTCAACTTCTCACCTTCATTCAAAACACTACTACTCACCTTTCTCCTATTAGCCATTTCATTCCCTAGTAAGTCCTTATAAAACTCCATAAAGGCTTTCTCAATATCTTCCTGATTTTCAGCCCACACCCCTCTACTATCTTTCACTTTATAAATGTGATTTTGGCCTCTTCTTCTTCTCAAGCATGCATGAAAATAAGCTGTATTTGAGTCCCCACCCTTCAACCACTCACATTTCACTTTCTGCTGCAGAAACGCCAATCTAGCTTGATTCAGGGCCTCATATTTCCTTCTAGCTTCCCTTTCACTTGCCTGCAACTCCTGATTTCTCAGATCTGAGTGCATCTGTTGCTGAATACTAATTAGATCTTTATAAGCGAGGTCTGCCTCATTCTCTATATTAGAGAATTTCTGCTTGTTTAATTCCTTCAAATCTCTTTTTAGCCCCTTCATTCTCTTCACAACTTTAAACATAGCACCGCCATTATACTGTTTTTGCCAGCCTCTCATCACAATAGCTTCAAATTCAGCTGCTTGTGTCCACATATTGAAAAATCTGAACACTTTTGAGCCCCCAACCTGATTTTCTTCAAACTGAATGATACATGGAGTATGGTCAGATATACTCTCAGGAAGGAAGTATGCCTTTGCTCCCTGAAATTCCATCATCCAAGCTTCATTCACAAAAACTCTATCTATTTTAGAATAAACCCTTTCTTCCCCCTCCTGTCTATTTTACCAAGTGAAGAAAGGACCCACACTCACCATATCCTGTACTTCACATTTCCAAATACATCTTCTTATCCCTTCCACCTCATGAAAAGTCACATTAGATCCCACTCTCTCATTGAAATTAACCACATTATTGAAGTCTCCACAAATGACCCAAGGGTCATTCCTTATCTTCAATCTCTTCAAGTCCTCCCACATTACTAATCTTTCATCAAGATCATTTGAACAATACACCATAGTCAAGTAGAAACTCACATTTTTCCCCTTATGAGTAACCTTGCTATGAATATATTGAGCTCTGCTTTCCAAGATTTCCACCTCAAATTTATTATGCAACCATATCAACCATATTCTACCTCCTTTATGATAGGAATAGTTTGCCACAATACTCCAGTTAGGACACACTCTAGGATAAACCTTGTCAACATTCTTAGGTTTAACCCTAGTTTCTAGGAGACCAAACAACCCACATTTATGATGACTCAGAAGAGTTCTAACATCACCATGTTTAGTTAGGATATTCAGACCCCTTATATTCCAGAATCCCACACTATTCATTTGGTTCCAAGTTTAGAACCTGGTTCCCCTGCATACTGTCTACCTCCATTTCTCCATCAGTGGCTTTCTGCTTTTCAGCACCATCTTCTTCCTCTCTTGGCTTATCCTTACTTTCATCTTGAGCCCTGGTTATCATTTCCTTCTTGGTTCTCTGCCTGAACCACCTCTTCACTCTGCTTCCCTTCATCATCAGGTTCCTCTGCAATAGAGGCTAACCCTCCCATATGACTACTTCCTCCTGCACCTTCAGGTCGTTTCCTAGCTGCTTCAAGCCTTACATTATTCACCCGAGGCTTAGGAACCCATTTCTGCTGTGGTTTAATTTTAGCAATAGCAACTTCCCTTCTTTTCTGCCTACACCGCTCCATGTTATGTCCAATACCTCCACAATCACTACACATCACAGGTTTACATTCATATATAATCTGCTGCCTCTGCAACCTACCTTTTTCATTATAAAACACCACCTCATTAGGAAATTCTTGCTAAGGTCCACTTCAACAAGCACTCTTGCATAGTCAAGTAGATCCTTCTGAGCAGTAGCCCTGTCTGTTCTTATAGGCTTCCCTATACATCCCACTATCTTATTCAAAGCTGCTTGTCCCCAGTATTGCAAGGGAAGGTTTGGTAGTTTGATCCAAGTAGGGACCAATTTCACACTTTCAGCAGTTAAATCCAGCTCTGAGGACCATTCTTTGACAATAACAGGCTTACTATCATACATGATAGGGCCTGCCTCCATCGCTTTAATCTTAGATTCAATACTATGAAATCTCACCATGAATCTTCCAGTTTTTAGCATAATCACCTTTTCCACTCCAAATTTCCTCCACATCCTTCTTATAAATCCTTCTACAATCCTCAATGGAGGTTTCATCCCCAAAATATAACATACCACAGCTTTTTTCCAGTAATCAAGCTCATTTTGGACATCCTCCATGTTTATTCTAACAACATTCTCTTCACTACTACTATTAGGTTCTACCTCCGTTGCCACCACAGGTATTTCAAGATTCAGACCTTCCTCTACAATATTATGAAATAAAGAGTGTCGCTAAGTACCTGAGTTTGATGTTACTCCAACATTACTAACCAGTTCTTGCATTGGATGAGGAGATGGTTGAATCACTGGTCTAACCGCTCTTGCAGGTGTATGAACTGATGCTATCCACTTCTCTCTTCTATTTCGAGCTTCAATAAACGCCTCTTTATCCCTTTCTGAAGCTTCAAAATCCAGTGAAGCCTGAGACTCATCATCCTCCGAACTCCAACTTAACAGCGCATCATCCTGCAACTCATTGATATTAATCTCCTTCCTAGCATCACCTGATTGAGGTTTACGGGTTACCTTAACATTCTGGCCTTCCTGACCTTTCTTCTTACTTCCATTTCCCTTTTTCGATCCTTTTGCCATGGCTCCAGCTTCGTTGAGGATCAAAAATGGTGGTGAAAGTTACTGTTACATTGGATTTCTAGAGAGAAGGGGGACTTTCTCTCTCTAGGTCATTCGTTGATATCAGTCCATACTTGTTTGTCCTATAAGTGGTGTCGAATATCATAACATCTCCATAGGCTCTAAAGTCCTCCAACATCATGGAATCTTGCCAAAAGTAGCTGACAATGTTGTTATGTTCCCCAAATTTCAGCCTATAGAAGAATGCAGGATCATCATCCGCTCTTTGCTGAAGTACGTCCAACACACTCTACATATCCTTTCCTTCAACCAATCTTGTTCTGTACTGTGCGATATAGTTTAGATGGTCCCTTTTTGTGTGGCCCACTACTTCCTCTGATCCAGCCTCATGACACAAAAAGTTGTATGCATGCATTAGCTTTATGCCAGATTCAACCATTGTTTCTATTAGCTGGCCTTTTTGTTCAGTTATCCTCCTTTCTGATTTCAGATGATGTAGTTCTTGTTGTATTACGAACTCATGGTTATGCTGCAACTCATGAGCTACAACAAGAAAGTCTTGTCTAGGTTTTTCTTGCTTAAATCTGACCACGGCTTTGCATGCTGTTCTTGTCTCATTGACCACCCTTTCCTTTCTTTCCTTGGTTGGCTCTTCAACATCTGGTATCTGAACATGATCTTGTTGTGTGTCCCCTTCTTTTGGTTCTCTTATTTTGTTTGTTGATTTTGAGGCTCCTTCCTTTGAGCAAACCAAGTAGAATTCGTATATAGAATTATCAATTCTCCTCCTCCTTAGAGTTTGTTTCCTAATACTAAATCCTAATGCTCTTGAATGAGCTTGATACAAGTTGTAACCATCTTTGAGATCTGTAACATGTCTCCCTATTAAACTATTTCTGATATTCTCGTCATTGATGTACTTGAGATATTCATGTTAACCTATTGAGTTCATTGACAAAAAATAAGCATACTAACTGAAAGAACAGACGCAGTAACTGAAAACTAAACAAGTGTAGCTGGAAATAATAAGGTTCTGAAAATTATTAGTCTAATTGGAATAGAATGAAATGAAAGAATCATTATACTAAATGAAATAATATAAAGACCAATTGAAAAATAAATACGTCTACCCGAAAAAAGAAGTGACCTGAGTATGGTCCATTTGTCTAATTGTAAATTTTGAGAAAGTAAATGAAACAATATGAAGATGAACTGAAAAATCAATAAGTCTAACTGAAAATTATTAATCTGATTCGAATAGACATTTGTTAATGAAAATTTTAGATATACTAACTGAAACAATGTAAATCCTACCTAAAAATTATAAGTCTAATTGGAATAGAATGAAATGAAAGAATCATTGTACTAAGTGAAATAATATAAAGACCAATTGAAAAATAAATATGTCTACCTGAAAAAAGAAGTGACTTGAGTATGGTCCATTTGTCTAATTGTAAATTTTGAGAAAGTAATTGAAACAATATGAAGACCAACTGAAAAATAATTAAGTCTAACTGAAAAAATAAGTGACCTTAACTGAAAAAGAAGTCTAACTGAAACAATGTAAATGCTAACTGAAAATTTTTAGTCTGATTGGAATAGAATGAAATGAAAGAATCATTATACTAAATGAAATAATATGAAGACCAACTGAAAAATAAATAAGTCTAACTGAAACAATGTAAATGTTAATTGAAAATTTTTAGTCTGATTGGAATAGAATGAAATGAAAGAATCATTATATAAATGAAATAATATAAAGACCAACAGAAAAATAAATGCGTCTACCAGAAACAATGTAAATGCTAACTGAAAATTTTTAGTCTAATTGGAATAGAATGAAATGAAAGAATCATTATACTAAATGAAATAATATGAAGACCAACTGAAAAATAAATAAGTCTAACTGAAAAATAAATAAGTCTAACTGAAAAAAGAAGTGACGTTAACTGGAAAAAGAAGTAACTGAGACAATGTAAATGCTAATATGAAGACCAACTGAAAAATAGTCTTTTGTAAATGAAAATTTTATACATACTAACCGAGACAATGTAAATGCTAACTGAAAATGAGTAAATGCAATTGAAAATTAATTTGTTGCACATGTTTCTTTGTCGTCTTTTCCAGCTGATTCTCCATGTAATTTCTTTCTTTTTTTTCCTGATCTGCTATCTGTATCAAACATTTTTTAATATGAATTTATAAGTTGAGTTATTGTGTGAAACTTGTTGATTAATGTGAGATCTGTGTTACCTTTTTCATTGGTTAGTTCATTTTTTAATGAACTTTCGATTTGGGAGTTCGAATCTTCGGTTGACATTCTTACTTTAACTAGATTGAGAAGTGGAATGTCGAAATGAGATTTACTTGCAGGGAGAAAGCGGATGAGTACGATAATTTCCCGTTGAACAATGGCGGATGAAGTTGTTGTTTTTGTTTTTATTTTTTTCGGTCGTTATAAATTTTGTTGCGCGCGCGTGGTTTTATGTTGTCCGACGAGAATGTTGTGTTGGACGAGTCCGACACAATACGTTCTCTAAAAAAAAATATTTCACACTTGAAAAGTCGGCAGACTCAACTCATTTTTTTCATATAAAATAAAATAAGATATACAAACAACTATGAAACTTTACCTAAGTACTACTACTAATTTCTCTTTAACTACTAATGGATAGGGTGCAACTTCAAATAGCTAGAAAGATTTGGAATTCGGTAGGAAGAGGTATACCAGATCTAAATTTATATTTTGTATCTCACACTTAGCTTATTTTGAAATGTAATCCAAACTTAGTAGTTACGTTGTCATGAATTTGAGCTATCATATTTTATATATTTCTTAATACGTGGCTTTTAATTTTTTATTATATAATAACAACAAAATAACTTAAAATAATGATAACAATGACATTTATAATGATAACAACGAGATTAATAATAATTACCAATATGTGAAAGTATTGGGTCAGACCGTCTGACCCAATACCTTCCGTCGGACGGGCTTACCCCATCAAAAACGCGCGGGCTTTTTTTTCATATTTGTTTTCTTTCTTTTTGTTGATCAGCAGCTTTGTTTATTTTTAAAAAAAACATTTAACGGTTATTAGGTCATTATCTTTTTTCAAGTTTGAAACTGTTTTTTCGATATCTGCTTGATTCTCGCTAGTTTTAAAATTGATTCTTCTTCTTTTCAAAGAAATCGATATATTATTTACTGATTATTTCTAGAATTTTTCTGGTTCTCTGCTTCTCTGCTGTTGAAACTTAGCTTGTTTTTTTGTTCGTAATTCATTACTGTTGCATCGCAAATATGGTGAAGAGGATCAGAGATGATGATTCTAGGTATAATTTCGTTTGATTTTTGTTGCAAATTTTTTTTTTCTTCAAATTCTTAGCGTTTTTGTTGTTGTAATTGTAATGTAGCCCGAAGTCGAAGAAGGTGAAGAGTGTCGCATCTTCAGGAAAAATTGTGGCACTGTCTACTGCTGGGAAGAAGAAAGAGAAAGATGGTGATTATGATCCAAGGTATATTTCAAGTTCTTAGTGTAGTTGAGATATTTATTTTGTTTTTTTCTATTTTTGGATGTTTTCAGTTTATTAGTGTATTTATTTCATGTTGTTAGGGTTTGTGTTTCAGTTTATGTTGTTTTGTATTATACACATATGTTTTCAGTTGTTATTGTTTTTCAGTTGATATTTATATTCTTTCAGTTGATTCTAGTATTCTTTCAGTTGCTACTTGTATTCTTTCAGTTGATATTTATATTCTTTCAGTTGATTCTTGTATTGTTTCAGTTGATTCTAGTATTGTTTCAGTTGCTTCTTATATTCTTTCAGTTGATGTTGTTTTTGTTTCATTTAGACATTTCTACCTTTCTTTTGGTGTTTTTCATTTGTTTTTCTTTACTTTTTTTTTAAAATAAAGATGTGTAACTGAAAAATGAAGAAGTGTAATTGAAAAATGAAGAAGTTTAACTGAAACAATGTAAATTGTAACTGAATATTTTTAGTCTCATTGGAAAACAATGAAATAAAGAGTCATTATACTAAATGAAATAGTAAGAAGACCAACTGAAAAATAAAGAAGTCTAACTGAAAAATAAAGAAGTCTAACTGAAGCACTATATAGACTATCTGAAAAACAAACAAGTCTATCTGAAGCACTATATACACTAGTGTATAATTGGCCTAAAGTATCACCCCAAAAGTGTTACTTAAAGGCCTAAAAGTGTTGCTTTAGGTCATATGTAACACTTTTATAAGTGAAACATCTGCCCGTGCTACCTATTCTCTAAGGTAACACTTTCCAATGCTAATGTTTCACTTTCTCAAGTGTTACTCAAAATTCTCTAACGTAACACTTTTTTTAAACTAATGTAGCATTTTTGTAGTGTTACTAATAATGTTTTATGTAACACTTTTTCGTCTATAGTAGCATTTTCTATGTCATCTCTTGACTTATAGTAACACTTTGTTAAATATTATGTATCATTTTAAATCAGCATATGTAGCACTCTATTAGATATTTGGCAACACTTCTTATCAACTAGTTTTATAGTGTAACACTTATATTTCACATATCTTATAGTAACATTCTTTAATTTATCGACATATATACAATGATAATAATAGTAAAACTTATAAACGTAATAATTGAAGAGGAAATAAAATGATATTATTGATATAAATGAGTAGAAATACTCAACGACCATTGTAAAAAATGAGCCAAAGAGTATACTTAATCGAAAACATACTATTGCATCCAAAATATAAATAGTTAATCTAAAAATTAAATCATAAAATCATAATATATATATCTCTCCTTAAATAAACCTAAAGCAATCTTAAGGTCATTCTTTCATTATTCTTCAATTCCATTATCCATGTAGGCATGCTTCCCGATGTATCATGCATGTTTGCTACTCTAATCCGCCATTATTTCCATCATCCTGCAGTAAGGAAAAAAAAAACTTCAAAGTCTTTTATATGATAACAAATCTAGTCTGTCAAAAAAAAAAAAAATTAGAACTCAAAAGCAATAGATCTGCTGTAGATCTTCTGTAGTTAGAGGATGTTTCCAAAAAAAATCATTCACCAGCAGGCCACAATGAAGGAACTATATCTTGGCTCTATCTTTCTCACTAGATCTGAACTATGATATACATAACTTTCTTGATCCTGTCATCTCCAAATAGAAAGAGTTTCAAACGTTCAGCAACCAGTGCCAGGGTATAACATATTACACTCTCTATACCACACAATTTTAGTCTCAACTTCAGATCTCAGTTCAATATTAGTGGTTATCGGCAAGATTCTGATCCTCTGCAATGGCCAAACACACCCCATGGTCTCCATTTCTACTCCTCAAAAATAATTATCAAGAAAAACGACGACAAACTTACAAATAATCCAGTTGAGCTCCTCTGTTAGTGGGTCTCAGGGAGTTCTAGACATATACCTTAAACCTAACCAGATAAGACTTAATTAGAAAGCGAACAAAAATGAAAGAAAAATTCTTCGTAGTAGATAATACACTTGTTAAAACACTTGGCAGTGGAAGAATTGCAATAAGTTGAGGAAATATTGCAGCAATTGCTCAAGCTGGAGTGTCATATCATGATTATAGCTTCATATGTAGGTTTAGGGAGGAATCATGGATTGCATACTGCCCCTTGAATTTCTATCTCGTGTCAATCACACTCTCAAGTCTCATCTTTTTTTCAGCTAGAAAGAATTTTGCTCATGGTGAGATTACATTTCAGTCAAAACCCTCAGATTAGAGTTAGGCGTGACTCACAAAGTTGTCGAAAGGTTATAGGCTGTTTCTTTCTTAGACTCCCTTAATCAGAGAGCACAATTCAGGGACTAGTGGTTATCCTACTGCTGAAATGGGCCCGTGGGTACTTATTATCTGAAAATTAAGGCCAATTGGTGGAATACTTTGAAGAGTAGTTGCATGGCCATTGCTGGTTTTGGTTGGGCTTAGTTTACTACGAATTCTTCTCTAGCCAACATTAAAATAAATGATAATCTGAAACAAAAAAGAAATTAAGCCAACATTGAAGCCCTTTATAATATCGAAACTTGTAAACTATGTTTCAATTCATCTTATCCAATATCTTCAGTAAGAAAATTCGATGCTATAAGTTGATGATATAAGAATTGTATCAAGAAATACAACACCATGAATACACCAAATCTAAGGTTGAGTAAAGAACTAAGATCATCAAATTAACAAAATGGGAAAAGTAATTTAATTAGGCTAAATGATGATTATTAAATTAACATAATCTCCTCTACTATATCATTCTCCATTTTTTCCCTTTATGACTTTATGTCCATTGCAGGTCATAGAAAATGAGTATAGAAAACTTCTAGTTAGTAGTTACTACAATCTTGAGCATAGTCGAGTATAATTGGTTTGGTAGATGTTGAAAATCAAACACTAACAATCATTCCGTACAAATTCACAAACGAAACCGAAACAAAAGTAGAACAATCTTAGGTAGCAAGTAGCGAGCAGCAAGCATCAACTTTGTTCTAATAATTGTAATTATTCAAACAATTAAACCTTAACACGAAATATAAATCAAATTATACTCTTATTTCACAAAAGTTTTATCATAATATTTGGTAATTTCTATAATATATAATTGAATAATAAACCCTAAAATTCGAAATACATACCTCTTAAACCCAATTCAATTCAACCCTAAACAAGTTAAGAAAACAAGAGGGGAAGCGTGGCGGCACTTTCGGCCACCGTCGACAATTGCAAGGGAAGCCAACGATGTGCAGCAGCATCAAACGCCAACAGTGTCAGGATTAGTCAAGAAGAAGCACACATTTAATGGTGAGAAGATGAAAGAGGACAGCAGCGAGATGGGTTGAGCGTCGGTATATGTTCGGTGCTCTAGCGAAGTGCACAACGAGAGTGAAAAAGAGCGGAAGATATTGAGAAAGGTTTTGGTGATTTCGATGGTTAAAGTACTCCGTAGTTTGTCCTTGTAATTTTTGTATGGGTAATGTTAGGTCTACATATAAGCATTAAATATATTTCTTTAAATGGAAACAGTTTAAGAATTTAAGACACATTTTCACATCAACTGAGGTAATAAATGCTTGATTCAATATTTTATTTTCATTTTAAACACCTTATACATAGCCCTAAGGGTTATGTATATCATTTTCCTTTTTGTATTAATGCAACTTAGGACTATATTATATTATCCAACTTAAAAAAAAATTCTCCATAATCTATTTAGAGCAAAATAAAAAAGTTATTCTTGTAGTTGAAGACTTGAAGTGTTACCTATGTTATAGTAGCATAATGTTACCATTATGGTATTATATAAATAATTCTTAGAAAGTGTTACTTGAAAGTGTTACTGGGAAGTGTTACTTGTGCAAGAGTGTTACATTAATGAGTCACTTAAGAATAAAGTGTTATTTACCAAAAAAAAAAAAAAGAATAAAGTGTTACACAAAAGTGTTACTTATATTTTAGTGTTATATAAAAGTGTTACATTTTTTCTAAGTGTTACAATAGTGATACTTAACTGGTAAACAATTTTTAATATTTTAAAGTGTTACTATAAGGTGTTACCTTAGACTAATTATGTAGTAGTGATAGACTAGCTGAAAAACGAACAAGTCTATCTGAAAAACGAACAAGTCTATCTGAAAAACGAACAATATCTGAAGCACTATATAGACTAGCTGAAAAACGAACAAGTCTATCTGAAGCACTATATAGACTAGCTGAATAACGAACAAGTCTATCTGATGCACTATATAGACTAGCTGAAAAAGAAACATGTCTAACTGAAGCACTATATAGACTAGCTGATAAAACAAACAAGTCTAACTGAAGCAATGTTAATTTTCAATGAAAATTTTAAGTGTAATTGGAATAAAATGAAATGAAAGAATAATTATACTAAATGAAATAATAAGGACTAGCTGATAAACAAACAAGTCTAAGTGAAGCACAATAAAGAAGTCACTTTGAAGGACTGTAGAGACTAGCTGAGAAACAAACAAGTCTAACTGAAGCACTATATAGACTACCTGAAAAACAAACAAGTCTAACTGAAGCACTATATAGACTAGCTGAAAAATAAACAAGGCTAACTGAAGCACAACAATTACTAGCTGAAAAACAAAGAAGTTACTTTGAAGGACTGTAAAGACTATCTGAAAAATAAACAAGTGTAACTGAAGCACAATTAATATAAGCTGAAAAGTAAACAAGTCTAACTGAAGCACTATATAGACTACCTGAAAAACAAACAAGTCTAACTGAAGCACTATATAGACTACCTAAAAATAAACAAGGCTAACTGAAGCGCTATATAGACTACCTGAAAAATAAACAAGGCTAACTGAAGCATAATAAAGACTAGCTGAAACACAAGCAAGTCTAACTGAAGCAATATAAATAGTAATATAACTAACTGAATCTCGAGTAGCTGAAAAATAAACAAGTGGAAAATAAGCAAGTGACTGTATTCTTTCAGTTGATGGTGGTCTTCTTTCAGTTGCTCTTTGTATTCTTTCAGTTGATGGTGGTCTTCTTTCAGTTGATGTTTGTATTCTTTCAGTTGAACTTTGTATTCTTTCAGTTGATCTTTGTATTCTTTCAGTTGATGCTGTTTTTGTTTTCAGTTTGTTTTATTGTTTGATTAAACTTTCTTTCTTTCAGATGTGATAAATCATTGTCTAAGAAGAAAGGCAAAGTTGATTTATCACCAGTCAAGTTTTCATTTTCAAGGTCTAATCCCGATGAACAGAAAGACACATTTGATAGATCATATGTTTTTTTTCATTATTCTCCTTTTATATTATATGATTGTTTCTTTTTTATTTTTTAAATTTATGTTTGTTCACTTTTGTTAGGAATTTCACGGAGCAAGAAATGAAGTCTATTAGTCTACAAGTATTGTTAGACTATTCCCATTTAAATGAAGTGGTTAGTAACTTGAGTGATGAGCAAAAAAGAGACATTAGGGATATTGGGTTTGGGAGTCTCTTAGATATTAGGATAAAGAAGTTTTGTCCTAATCTGAATTTGGAGGTGTTGTTGAATTACAATGCATCTGGAATGATGTTTTCAACAAAGAATGGTAAACTGATTTTTAATAAGTTTACCATTAGTGATATTTTGGGTTTACCTGTGTCAGATAAACCAGTAGAGGTTATAGATGATGATGCCTTTAGGAAGAAAGGTAGTCAGATAGAGGCTGGAAGTGCCATGAAGGATTGGCATAGGTTCCTTGGTATTTCTGACCCCAAGAAGCCATACATTGGTAGAAAAAATTGGGATGATTTGTTTAAGAAATATCAATCCGGGGATGATTTGAAGAAGTTATTTGTTATCTTTTCCTTGTCCAAGCTTCTATGTCCTATAGCTGATTTAGGGCCTGTGCTGAAATGTGCCAAGAGTTTAGAAGATGCATCTACAATTTCAAGCTATGACTGGTGTAACAGCCCGTTTTCCCGAGCTGCTAGGTAAATACACTTAAGATTCACTAATCACAATCAATGCTTAATAAGCCTCGAATTAAACATTTACTCGCAGCGGAAACATAACCTAGAAAACGATCTGGACCTGTGGGTTATTGGCCCACAAAACAAAATCCTTTATATAAGACTTCAATTACACCGATATTCGACTAATATTCCCAAATATTGTATACAACGAAATATATCAGAACTATTCCTTAATTGACTATCTAAAATACAAACTCAATCCATAAGCTACGACGACATCTTTATCTTGCTTCACTTCAATATCCTGAGCTCACAACACCAAACCTGCAACAATGTTTGACTCTGCCACCCACCAAGTGACAGGCCACAGAAATGACAACACCATCAGCAAAGCTGAGTACACACTGTGTAATGAAAATACAAGTTTAGGTGTATTTTGAAAACTAACACATAGTTATAGTAACAGATAATCACACTCAACTTAGTTGATATATTTTCACAAAATCAGATCGTTTGGCATGAACGCGAGTGGAGAGGGGTACCACGCAGTACCAGCTGTCTCCAAACTAGTGAGGGTCGTCACCCAGCCTTTTATTGTTATGCTTGCAAGACTTACCCGGACATGCCTATAACGCCAGGAATTCGCCCTCCTGGAAGGCAACAGCTAGGGACTCTACCCGCCCTAACTCGGGGTGCCTATTCATGCCTCACTTTCATATTTATAAAATAAGATATTTAATGATTCATACTTGAATCCTCAATACTCATAACATAACACCATATTCGACCTTATCTGGTCTTAACTCATATCTGAATCATTTCCTCATTATCATACCAAATCATATTTTGAGAAATATAGTATTTTCGAACGATTTCGATAATTGAACAAAATGATACTTTTATAACAATCCAATAGCAATTCACAACTAACTCACAGAGATGTATCTATAATCATGGCCATTACCACAAACGATATATGATATCCAAAATTCAATATAACGCCCACGGGAGCATTTAAATATATTTTGCTGAACCCAAAGGTTACCTCAACTCTATAACAATTATACGAAACCTCCAAGCATCATAACTTGATTTCCCATATCATCTTGAATTATAACGTCTACATAGCCATTCTCCAACAACCATCTCACGATAACATCAATAATCAATAACCAAACTTAAACTAATTCCCAATTCACAAATTATCAACCTTTAACATTCTAATTTCCTTAATCCTTAATTAATATCTATAACTTCGATGATATTAGCTACATCGACTTGCATCCCAATTCATAATCATAATTCCAAATTATATAACTAAACAAACTAAACATAACTCACAACTGTACCTAAATCAAGCACCTAATTGTGCTACCAACAATTATATTGAGAATATAAAGCTAGCTCGACTCGTAAATAAACTCAATAAACTGATTTCTATGTTGCACTCAAATCCTTAACCAATATATACAATTCCAACATTATAATCTCCTTCATAATTCCGAATGATACTCCATTCCAAAATCATCCTCCAATAATCACCTCATAACAATAACAAAATCAACAACCAATCTTAACTATTCTAATTATCTTCTTCTAACGCAACCATTATGCTAATAAAACTGAATCCCAAATAGAAATTAATGAAGTCATTCCCATAACTCATAACTCGACTTCATACATATCAACTCCAACTACAATAATTATAACAGTTTCCAATTCTAAGATTAGGACTTCCCTCGATCATCAACAACGACTATCCAATAAGAACGATACAACAACAACAATAGGCAACAGCTTCACAGCAACTCCACCACAAACAATGACAGAACAACAATAACCCAACAACACTACTACAACAGAGCAACAACAACATAGCAACTCCACAACAACTTCACCACAACCACCACAAAACTCCACAAACAATAACATAACAACTCCACCTTAATCATCATAATTACTCCACAAGTCCATGTACTAAACACATTCCATTAAGAATCATAATCGTAATGACTTGGTGTATAAGTGTTGTTTAGGTCAAATGAAACATCTCTAATGAACCTTAGCATGTTATACTCATGTAATATACTCAATATACACATAATAAAATACACATCATAAGTAAATTCATTTCATAGACATGCTTTACACTAGAAAGAAACAATCACCTAACTATAGGTATGGAAATCTCTAGGGTAAAACCAACTAAGTGTGTACCTTAACTAAGGATGCTTAAAGCCAGAAATTCCTTAATCCACTTGGTTAACTACTCCTACACTTCCCCTGAATGTATAAATGCTAAAGATTAGTTTCAACAAGCTTATAGATATGAAAAACTAAGCTTAAATACAAGAGGTGTAAATGTTGAACTTACAGAACTTATGTGATCTTTAGCAAGGTTTTCTATATGAGTTTAAGGTCTAAAGGTTGGAACCAAAGCTTAAAATACTTTGTATGGATGTCTAGAAGAGTTCTATGTAAAGAAAAGTGGGTGTCCAAGAGGAAGAAATAAGAGAAAAGAGACGAAAATCCAGAACAGGCTTTTATAGTTTGTTCTGGCGGTACCCCCAGGGGAGGGAAACCTCTTCTGGGCAAGGTCGGTTTCTTGGAGTTTTTGGCTGATTCTTGCTTGAGGTGTTAGCCTAAGGTGTTGGTTTCATGCATAAAAAGTTCTTTGAGAGATCGACACTTAGTAGCTGTAAGCAGCTTTCTTTGAGGATAGGTCTAGCTGTAATTTCAGCTGGCCAGGTTTTACTATGTAAGCAATTTCCCTATTGAGCCACGTAATTCTTGGGATAAATGACCATTTTAACCTTAAGACATCCCAAGCATGTCATATATCAAGTTTGGTTAGGTTCTGAGCTCGGATTCAATCCCGAAAGGCTCTTTAACTAGAAGTTCGTCGTTACCCGATAAAACAATCTCCAAACGATTTTCATAATCTTAATGTTTAAGGCTCTCAAGGACTTTCTAACTTATCTATTGGTTTCCAAAGCCTTCTTAGCTAATAAGAATGATGGTTCTTATCCTCTTTGACCTTTCTTAACCACTAAGAATGATAGTACTTATCCACAAGCTTTCTTAACCCTAAGAATGATGATGCTTATCCACAAGCTTTCTTAACCATTAAGAATGATGATGCTTATCCACAAGCTTTCTTAACCATTAAGAATGATGATGCTTATCCAAAAGCTTTCTTAACCATTAAGAATGATGATGCTTATCCACAAGCTTTCTTAACCATTAAGAATGATGATCTTATCCACTTTTAACTCTTAAATAAAGGTTCTTAAAAACAGGGCTATTACAACTGGTGTGGATATATATTAAGAAGTATTTCTGCTGATGTTTTGGACTGTCATCAGTCTATTATGATGAAGAAGAATGAGCTTGGACAGAAGAAAGTAACATTCAAGCTTCGGGGATGCATTAGAGCTTTGACTCTTGCTGTTATTCACAACTTCAAGTGTCGTAATATGGATTTTTCAAATGTCAGTAAGCCATTTATCACTTATTGGCAGGAAGAGAAGGATTTGAGTAGTGTTGTGAAGCAGTTTGAGATCAACATGGATTTTATTCTGCCGGTGAAGCGTGAAAAACAGAAGCTTGAGTTTAAAGCTCCTAGTGTTAGTGCTGCTAGTAGGAAGTCTGGTTCTCCTATAATGAAGGTGGTTGAGGGTCCATCACCTTCAACTAGGCAGCTTGTTATGGATCTTCCTCATAGTTTGATGATTGATGAGGAAATAGATGCTCTTGATGTTCCTGTGAGTTTCATTTATCTTATGTTTTTATTTTTTTTACTCTTGAACTCTAAGTGAAGACTGTTAACCTCTAACTTAAATAATGTCAGTTCTAGCTGAAGAGCAAATAAGTCTAACTGAAAAGTAAAGAAGTGTAACTGAGAAATAAAGAAGTCTAACTGAAACTAAATAAGTCTAACTGAAAACTAAATAAGTCTAACTGAAGAGTAAATAAGTCTAACTGAAAATTATATTAGTCTAACTGAAAAGTAAATAAGTCTAACTGAGAAGTAAATAAGTCTAACTGAAAACTAAATAAGTCTAACTGAAGAGTACATAAGTCTAACTGAAAACTAAATAAGTCTAACTGAAGAGTACATAAGTCTAACTGAAAACTAAATAAGTCTAACTGAAAACTAAATAAGTCTAACTGAAAACTAAATAAGTCTATCTGGAAACTAAATTAGTCTAACTGAAAACTAAATAAGTTTATTTTTATTTCTTTTAAGTTTTCATTTGATTGTTGGATTCTTTCAGTTGGTCCTTATCTTTTTGTTTATGTTATTTCTGTGTCATTATCATATTGATTTGTTTGTTTATTTTGGTTTGCTCTTTTAATTGAAGGAATATGTGAAGAACATGCACAAGTTGAAGAGGAATACGCTTGCATTCTGTCAAGTGAACTTGGAGATTGCCCAAAATATTCGGGAGGAAGGTGAGAAGCTGTCTCAAGACATTATTTCTCTGGATGACAGTGAAGTATTTAACCCAGATTTTTTGAGTCAAGTTGACGACATATGCAAGCGTCATTTGGAAGTGAAAGACAGTGCAAACAAAGTTGATCCTACAATTTCACTATTGGTGAAGCGGACTGTGGATTTGGAGTTTGGAAGAAATGAAGATATTCCTGATTTGGATTCTGGTGTTCATGGAGTTGAAGAGAAAGAAGGAAGTAAGTTCCTTTCATTATATTGTTTTCATTTTGTTGTTGTAGTTTTGTAATCTGGTTGGAATAAAGATTTTAGACTCTAACTGAAAGAAATGTTTAAATGAAGAAGTGAAATAGCTAACTTTGAGACTCTAATTGAAAGAATAAAAAGACCAACTGAAAACTTTGACAGTCTAACTGAAATAATATCAACACCAGCTGAAAATAAGATGAATACTAAATGAATTTTTTCACTTCAATTAAGTTTTCATTTGATTGCTGGATGTTTTCAGTTGATGGTTTTTTTTTTTTCATCTGGTGGAAACATTGTTTCAGTTCATGTGTATTTAGTTGTTTTTTTATGTTTTGAATGAAGATGATGAAAAAGAAGGAGAGGAGGATGAGAAGAAGAGGAATGCTGATGATGATCAGCATAAAGATGATGATGATGATGATGATGGTGATGATAAGGATTACCAGAATTATAATGAGAGAAAGGATGATGATGCTGATGATAATGGTGATGCTGGTCTTCAAGGAGATGAAGACAAAGGAGGAGATAAGGATGCTGGTGTTCATGGAGATGGAGAGAAAGGTGGAAGTAAGTTCTTCTTATTGTATTGTTTCAGTTTGCTTAAATGAAAAAGTTAAATAGCTAACTGAAAGAATAAAAAACCAACTGAAAAGTCTGATATTCTAACTGAAATATATTAATACTAGCTGAATATCATATAAATACCAAATGAAACTTTTGTATTTGTTTTTATTTAATCTGGTGGAAAAATTGTTTCAGTTTGTCAATGAATTGATTCATTTTTGATTTTGTGTTTTTCAGTTATTGTGTATTTAATTTTTTTTTATTGTTTTTGTTTTTGAATGAAGATAAGAGAAAGAACCAAAGGAAGATGATAAGAAGACTGGCAATGCTGATGATGATGGTGGTCTTCAAGGAGATAAAGAGAAAGGAGGAAATAAAGAGTTGGATGCTGGGGTTCATGCAGATGGAGAGAAAGGAGGAAGTAAGTTTCTTTGATTTTATAGCTAATTGAAAGAATTACAAAGACCAACTGAAAAATGTGATGCTCTAAAGGAAATAATATCTTATAAATAGCAACTGAAATATGTTTCAGTTTGTAACAATATGAAAACGAACTGAAAAATAAATAGGGTAACTGAAGTACTTAAAGACTAGCTGAAAAATAAACAAGTCTAACTGAAGCACTATAAAGACTAGTTGAACAATAAACAAGTCAAACTGAAAGAATATTTAGACCAACTGAAAACTTTGATACTCTAACTGAAATAGTATTAATACCAACTGAATATCATATAAATATCAAATGGAACTTTTTATATTTATTTTTTATTGTTTTTTATTTTTGAATTAAGATGTTGAGAAAGAACAACCAAAGGAAGATGATACGAAGACGAGGAATGCTGATGATGATCAACTTAAAGGGGCTAAGGATAAGGATAAGTGTAAGAGTTCTACACACGTCCCTACTCGCACCGCTGTTGGTGTTGATCTTTGTACTCCAACTCCTCCTCCTCCTCCTGTTTTTGAAGCTGTTGAGAATGTGTATAGCAGAAAGTCTTGAAGAGTTGATTCTTCTGCTAAAAGGAAAAAGATACCTGATTTCGATGGCCCTTCATTCCAACTATTAACTCCTAGTCCTGTTGTTGAGGATGTTGGATTTGCAGACAGTGCAGAGAGTGGTGAGGGTGTTGGAAGTTCAATTCCAATCATCACTCCAGTAAATGTAAAATATCCTCGAGTAAGTATAGTTTTAGTTTGTGTTTTAATTTGTTTATTTTTCTGTTTCAGTTAGTGTATGTTTCTTGTCATTTAGTATATCTTTTTATTTCAGTTAGTGTATGTTTGTTGTCAGTTAGTGTTTGTTTCTTGTCAGTTAGTATCAGTTTATGTTTGAGTTAGTGTAAGTTTCATGTCAGTTAGTGTTTGTTTCTTGTCAGTTAGTATTATTTTATGTTTCAGTTAGTGTATCTTTCTTGTCAGTTAGTAATAGTTTATTTTTATTTGGTTTGTGTTTCTTGTCAGTTAGTATCTGTTTCTATTTTCAGTTAGTGTATGTTTATCTTTCAGTTAGTATATCTGTCATTTTTGTTTAAGTATTTTTTGATATTTTAATTGAATGCAGGGTGATGGCTCTTATTCTGATCAATCATCATACAAATCCTACAAACCTCAGAAACAATCAAAGTCAAAATTCCTTCAACACCTGAATTATTGAAGGGGTGGGACTATGACCATACTTCAGAGAAATCTGAGAAAGTTTGAGAGTTAAGGAACCAGGTGATGATTATGACGATGAAGGTTTGGATGACCTCATTGATAGGTTTGTGCACAAGGAGTTGATTCTAATGAGCACAAAAAGAAGAGGATGAGAAGGAAGCTGGTGTTGTTCTTCTTCTACACCTGGATTGCAGCTGTTCCTATCAACAATCATGGCATAATATTGTGTCGAAGTTTGCAATAATATAATAAGTATTTGAGTGATCTGTCTCCTGAGCAGAGGTTGCTGGTTGATTATCTATTTTACAATGAGTTTGAAGATGTTGCATTTATGTCATTGGATATAGATTCTGAAGAAGTGAAGATGAAAAATCAATATTATGCAAAGTGAACTACAAAGTGATCTCATTGTGGATTTTGATAATCCTCATAGCAACTATGCGGTTCAGTTGTACAAATTCGACTTAATTAGCATGCCTCGTCAAGGTTGGCTCACCAGTGGAGTTATTGACAGATGCGCCTTCATGTTCAATAGGCAAGAAGAGGAATCACCTTCTGCAACAAGGAGATTCTGGTTTAATATTATGCCTTTTGTAAGTGTTTAGTGTTATTGCTTAGTTTTATATGTTTGTTTTCATTTGGTCATATTAGTTTTTCAGTTGGTCATCTTCTGTTTTTCAGTTTGTCATATTATGTTTTTCAGTTGGTCATATTATTTTTTCAGTTGGTCATCTTCTGTCTTTCAGTTTGTCATATTATCTGTTTTCTTTTGTTGCAGAACTATATCAATTGGATGTGTGCTGAGAAGGTAAAAAAGGTTAAGGTTGATAGTGAGATTGCTGAAAATGAGATTATTTTGAAAAAGCTGGAGGGCACTAGTCAGTATGATCAGAAGTTGAAGGAATGGGAAGAAAAGAAGAAAAAGCTGGTTACAAAGATGATGATTATACTACAATAAATGTAAGGAAGCTATTTCTTCATGGGTGAAATCATTTCCAGGGAATGATATTCGAGAAGCTGAACTGGTTAGTTGTATTATTGTTAACCATTTTTTTATTTGTTTTGATTTCACTTAGTATTATTTTATGTTTTATTTAGTGTATGTTTTTTGTCAGTTAGTGTATGTTACTTGTCAGTTAGTATTAGTTTATGTTTCAGTTAGAGAAGTATACAAGAACATTAATCAAAATATATAACACAAAGAGAAGTATACAAGAACATTATAGATCTGAAAATACAAGAAATACCTCCAAACATTAACCTAATAATGTTTAAATACATAAAACAAAACCCTAATACACAATTTAAGGGAAAAAAAAAATTTCGGAAAAACTTAAAATGCCTATTTGGAGGCTTAAACGAACTCGGATGGCTTAAAAAGCCTAAACATCACAGCATAGCGGTGAGTTTGACTCGTTGGCTCGTTCCGCTTCCGAAAAGGTATCACAATAGGCAATCGGACTCCGTCGGCATGATTCGTGTAAATCATTTCAGCGTTTTTGTCGCAACATTTCTGGGAGTTTTTGAGAGGATTAGAGAGAGAGAAGGAGGAGAGGGAGGAGGGATGTGAGAGAAGGAGGAAAAGGAATAATGAGGGACGTGAGAGAGGAGAGAGAATGAGGGATAATATATCCGAATCCCCACTCAATATTTCAAAGCCCGCGGTTTCGAAATTTCAAAATTTTTCAGGAAAGGCTGCGCTAGTTTTAAAAAAGCATAGACCTACCTTGAGAAGGGCTGCGCCTTTTAAAAAGCGCAGCCCTTCACCATGGGAAGGGCTGCGCTTTTTTAAAAGGCGCAGCCCTTCCAATTGAAGGGCTGCTCTTTTTTGAAAAAGCGCAACCCTTCTTATTTGTAGGGCTACGCTTTTCCAAAAAGGTGCAGCCCTTCTTGCGCAGCCCTTCTGTTTTTTTCCCCTAGTGTTGGTTGGCTGCTCAACATCTGGTATCTGAACATGTTGTTGTTGTGTGTCTTTTTCTTTTGGTTCTGTTATTTTGTTTGTTGATTTTGAGGCTCCTTCCTTTGAGCAAACCAAGTAGAATTCGTATATTGAATTATCAATTCTCCTCCTCCTTAGAGTTTGTTTCCTAATACTAAATCCTAATGCTCTTGAGTGTGCTTGATACAAGTTGTAACCATCTTTTTGATCTGTAACATGTCTCCCTATTAAACTACTACTGATATTCTCGTCATTGATGTACTTGAGATATTCATGTTCAGCTGTTGAGTTCATTGACAAAAAATAAGGACACTAACTGAAAGAACAGAAGCACTAACTGAAAACTAAACAAGTGTAGCTGAAAATAATTGTAATAGTATCAATGAAAGAATCATTATACTAAATGAAATAAATTAAGGACCAACTAAAAGAAAATAAGTCAACTGAAAAATAAAGAAGTCTAACTGAGAAATAAATAAGTCTAGCTGAAACTAAATAAGGCTAACTGAAACTAGATAAGTCTAACTGAAAACTAAATAAGTCTAACTGAAGAGTAAATAAGTCTAACTGAAGAGTAAATAAGTCTAACTGAAAACTAAATAAGTCTAACTGAAAACTGAATCAGTCTAACTGAAAAGTAAATAAGTCTAACTGAAGAGTAAATAAGTCTAACTGAAGAGTAAATAAGTCTAACTGAAGAGTTAATAAGTCTAACTGAAGAGTAAATAGTTCTAACTGAAAACTAAATAAGTCTAACTGAAAACTAAATTAGTCTAACTGAAAACTAAATAAGTCTAACTGAAAACTATATTAACTGAAAACAAAATAAGTTTAACTGAATAATAAACAAGTCTAACTGAGTAATAAATAAGTCTAAACTAAAAAAGAAGTTAAGGAGTGAAAAATAGACTTTTGTTGCAATGTAAATGCTAATTTTACACATACTAACTGATACAATCGAAATTCTAACTGAAAATGAGTAAATGCAATTGAAAATTAATTTTAGACATACACCTGTTTCTTTGTCTTCTTTTCCAGCTGATTCTTCATGTAATTTCTTTTTTTTTTTTTTCTGATGTGATATCTGTGTTACGTTTTCATGTTTAGTTCAATTTGTAATGTGAGATCTGTGTCAGTATTCTCATTGCTTAGATCAATTTGTAATGAACTTCCGATTTGTGAATTCGAATCTTCGGTTGACATTCTTGCTTAACTAGATTTGAGTAGTGGAATGTTCAAATAGATTTAATTGCAGGAGAAAGGGATCTGTTCGATATTTTGCGGTTGTTTTGTTTTTTAACAATGGCGTAAGCGATAAGGTGTTGTTTTTGTTTTTTTTTTTTTAAATTTCGGTCTTTATTAACGCGCGCACGCGTGCTCGTCCGATGAGAATGTTGTGTCGGACGAGTCCGACACAATACGTTCTCTATTAATAATTAATAATACAACAACAACAATAATCCTTTTGAACAAATGTACAAGTAAATAATAGTTTTAATAGTAATAATGAGTTTTTAAATATAAGCATGATCTGATCTGATTGAACTTATTTGATCTGATCTGATCTAATCTGATCTGATTTGAACTAATTTTTTTTTATCTGAATAAATCTGAAATAAGCAAAAATAAAGTGAACTGAACATAGTCTAGACCAGAAGCGGGAAACCCCAAACTTATTTCTCTCACCCCATTACCCCACAGCGGCACGACCACAAAAGCACAAACTGTCTGGCGCCGGGGAAGCCCATATTTGGACCCCCAGTTGTATTTGCGTAGAAAAGCGGCACACAAAAGATGGGATATTCCGGCGATCTCAACGCTAATCAGCTTGAATTCTTTAATTCTCAAGGTTAGACCAAACACCTCTACTAATTTCCTCTCTTTCCTACTTCCTTGAACCTACATATAAATCTCAACTTTTCTTTTTGCAGGATTTTTGGTATTGGAATCATTTGCAAAACCAGAGGAAATTAATTCCATGAGGATGCGAATGGAACAGTTGCTTCATGAATTTGACGGCTCTACTTCTGTTATCTTCTCTACTAAAGATCATGTTAGTTTCTGTAATTCAACTTATTGAATCAATTTTGATTTTGTTTGATAACAATCTTGACTTGTTTGTTGTTGAATTTGTTGCGGCGAACAGAGTCATGCAAAAGACAATTACTTCTTCAATAGTGCGGAGAACATTTCGTTTTTCTTTGAGGGTATTGAGTTTACTTTGAATGATTGATTTCTATTATTTGTTAATAAATTGTTGTAGAAGTTGGTGTTGATGAGCTATTTTCAATTACTAATTGCTAAAGTGGTCATGTTTGTACTAAAGGTTTTGCACTATCTGCTGATATATACAATTGAGTTTTCCATTTACAAAATTTCTTGAAAACCTTGTCCACCAAACACATGTGCTTGAGTTACTAGTGATCTGGCCTAGTCCATCACTAAACGTGTTGATGCTATTGCTAATGCATCTCGATTATAATGCAAGATGGTAGTTTGAGAAGTTAAGGGTAGAATGTACTTATTAGGAAGTAGGAAAGGAGTATTAAAACTCATTCCAAATATAGAGGGGGTCTTTCTTAAGGCATGTTTGGAATAAGAAGAAATTAGTGGGTTATAGAGATCATTGAGGGGATAAAAAGGATAGCTGAATGGCTGGAGGAGGTGAGTTAGGGCTTGGTCAAGGAATGTTTTTATTTCTAATTGTCATGCAACCCCGTAATTTTGGTAAAAGTTATTTGCTCATATGATTAGTTTAGTGCATCAAATGATTCAATGTTTGCTCGAAGGGATGGTTGCAGACTTCACAATTCTGCTTAATAGAAAACTTTGTATGTGCCTGCTTTACAATTCAAAACACCTTAGTTTCTCAATTCTTGTTCTTGGCTTGGGCCATTACTAGATCACAGAAAACCTGTATGACATAAAGAAAGAATATGGCCCTGTTTTGTAAAAGGCCTTCTCAGCTTTTAGCTGTTTAAAAGACCTACCAACGCACTATTTTATGTGTTGGTAAAAAGTGGGTTTCATCAGTAAATGGGACTGTCCAATCTACTAAATCTTAAAAAGCTCCTTACCCCAGCATTTTGGGTGAGAGGATTTGGGATCAATTTGCAAAATTAAAACTTTACTCCCAATTGTAAAAATATAAAGCATTTTTATCCCCTTTTATATAATTTTATATTCATCATAAGCTCGTCACTAGTTGCTATAAGCTAATACAACCAAACACTCTTTATGTGAACAACAAATGCAATCTGGTCAAATTAGCTAGTATTATAAGCTAAGCCAGTTAGTACGTTGGAAGCATGGAATCACCAAAAGGGTGGGTTTCAGTGTTTATGAGAGGAGAGTGCGAGGAAGCGCTTGAAAATGATTTTGTAATGTCTAAGATCTCCATATATAAAAAGTGCTAATGTTATTGACCGGAAATATGTGATTCGATGTTTGGGACACGACGGTGAGTTACACTCGCCTAGTTTCCTGTCCAAAACAAGGGAAAAGATAACCTAACTAACCCTAGTCGACCACATAATACTAAAACTCCTCTATTCTCCTGTGTCACTCTCTCTCTCTAGCTCTCTTCAAACCAAGTGGTGAGATCGGCTCGCGGGCATTGGAAGCCAACAATCTTCACCCTTGAGTATGCTGGATGCCCGGAGCTAGTTGTGGTTGGAAAAAGTCGTGAACTGCTTTATTCATGTGGGTCCACTCATTGTATCTTCAACTGGTGGTGGTCTTGGTGGCTAATGGTTGTTCATCTTTAGTCCACGGGTCTCTCTCTCTTTAAGCCCTAGTTGGCCTCATTCTTTTCTATTCAAATCAAAAGCTTGATTGCTGCACATTGATTTGGGAAAACATTAGGATTACAGGATTTTGGGGTGGTGATAAAAAAAGATTGGAAATAAAAAATTGTGGGATGAACTTATGGGGGTTTTTGGCAACTGGATGTTGGTTGTTTTACTTGGTTTTAGTGTTGGTTGTTTATGTTTGTTGTTTGACTATGATTTTTGGTAAATAAGTTGGTGTTGGTTGTGTAATGAAAAGTTAATGCAAAAGCCAATACAAGAAAGAAAATAGCTTTTTACTATTGGTTAAGCTGGCTATTTAACTACGTAGGAATTTTTTTTGACTGCGTGACCATACAAAAAGCCAAAAGTTAAAAGCCAATGAAAAAGCCATCCAAAAACTAAGTAGAACTTTAGCCCCCCAAAAAATCATGCACAAATAAATAATTCATCTAATAAAACATAGAAAATATAATTTTCTCTTTTTAATTGGTGTTTCCTTGTTTCCTTGTCTTTGAGAATTGATGCTTCCCCAATTTTCAGAAACCTTTGCCGCTTTCATGCTAAGTAAGTAATAGAAATAAGGCATGTGTCCATTGCAAATTGTTAAGAAGATGGGATTATCTTTGTCAAAGTAGGAGGGTTGCTAATTACTGGCTAACTACCGGTGGCATGCTACTCTGTTTGTCAGCACTCAGCAGCATTACTTGTTAGCCTTTCCCTCACTGCAATAGAAAGAGGGGGGGGGGGATAAGAAGAGGAAAAAATAAAAAAGAGAAACAAAATAAATAAACGAGCAAAACACAAGTTTGGCATGAAGCTTCAATTATCCTTCTGGCACATTTCAAGGTAAAGAAGAAGAGTTATTAGAAAGAAGCTCCTTGCTAGTAGTCTAGTAGTAGCGTGTGTAGTAGTTAAGACTTCGCTCCTTCTCCGCTATGGAATCCCACTTGGCATGCAAAGCATTCTTTTCAGAACATAACTTCAAGTCTAGGGGTGTGCTCCGGTCACTGATCGGATCGAAACTGGTTGTACCGGTGGACCGAAACCTGGAAATTATGTGGACATTCCGGTCCGGTTTTTGGACCGGTTGGACTGGAATGTGTCTTTTGTTTTCAAAAAGAATCTTTTTTTTGCTCAGATTTAAACATATTTATAAATTTAATACATTAAATATAATAAGTCTAAAATCAATAATCTTAAAGGCACTAAAGTATACCTTTAGCTTTTTAAGTTTCTAACTTTTAAACTTTTTTTAACCCATAATTTTTTTTTACTTAAAATAAAAAACAGATATCCCGGTCCACCCTTCTGGACCAGAAAATTCTGGGTTTGACCGGACTGGACCGGAAACCCGGAATCACACTTTTTTATGGACCCAGTATCAAATTTTCCAATAGGGACGAAAATTTATAATTCTGACTTCTGATATCATAAAAGATTGCTATGTGGGCGAGATGTGTGACTTTACGAGTATGTTGCTTCATATTATTCTCCTCAAGAGGCGAACTTCTATATACATCCCCATACATTTTTGTTCTTTATAAAAGCTTTATGACTTCTATGTGCTGGTTTTGATGTTATTGTTTTTGTTTTTGTTTAGAGAAAGCGTTTGATGAGGATGGTAAACTGAAGCAACCTAAACAACTTTCTATCAATAAAGTTGGCCATGGTATGTTATCATATGAGAAATATTATTAGTAGAGATTCTTGCTCGTGTTCTTTTTTGTATATGTTGATTTCTCTCACTTCTTTTGATAGGATGGTTATAGATGTTGCAGTGTATATATGTTTATTTGAGCAATTTGTTAAAAATGCCACTGCAGCTCTACATGAGCTTGATCCAGTTTTTAAAGAGTTCTCTTCCTCAAGGATTTTCGCAAGGCTGCTCTCAAGTTTTGGTTACAAAAGGCCGGTGGTAATTCAGTCTATGTACATTTTCAAGGTACAACTACATATCTCCACAGGCCATATGTCATTTAGTCTATGTACATTTAGTCTATGCTCACTTGTTGGTCTTTCTGTGCACACGATGATAAGGAAATATTGACATTGGGTTCCTAAATATGGGTCATTGTCTTTTAGAGGTCTTTTAGAGGTCCTAACTATTGATTATTCTCTGCAGGACATAAGTATGGGTTGTTGTAATTTCAATAGGGTATAATTTAACTATAATAGTTTGCATATGACCTAGATATGGCCTGTCGTGATTTTAATTTGTCGAGTTTGGCTCTATTAAAATTAGAACAACCCATACTTAGGTCCTATAATAACCAATAGTTGGGACCTATAAAAGACAACGGCCATAGTTGGGACTCGGGACCCCTAGTATCAATTTTTCGCAATAATAAAGGATGTCCATTTTGTAAAGTATTATGATTGAAGTCCAATTTAGGATTCAAAATTCAGAATCAGTCCCCTTAGAAACAAACTCAGACATTACTGATGAAGGATTTTTTTTAAAGAGCTAAGCAATTGATTAAACGATCTGTTTTTGTCAGCATAAGTCATTATATATTCTTCAAAATATGCGTATAGTCTCTCCAACGCGATGAGTGTAGCTCTAGCTATTAGAGGAGGAGAAAAGACGTAAGAGAAAAAGTGAAGGTCCTTCCTAAGAATTAATATTGGCGTTTGAAATTAATTTGGTTGGAGTTTTCATTTTAGTTATATTCATTTTTTTTAATGCTAGCATGCTACTAGCCAAGCATACCCAGGATCCCTCCCTAGCTCAAATGAGGCAAAGACATGAAAGAAGAACAAGCAGGACACAGTCGATCTTATGCAAAATTAACCTCCAGCGAGTTATGATTAGAGAGCACTGATTTTTCTTTCAGCACATGACTTACATTACAAGAGCTAAGATAAGGTCAGATGAGACAGTTCTGGAGTATTCATGTCCTGTTTGGTAGGCGGTTATAAATGGTGGTTATGGTATTGAATATTAATGTTGTTGATGAATCTCCTCTCAATATCTATGGTCATGAGAATCTATCCCAAAACATGTGTATTTTCTCTAAAAAAATTTGCATTACATCCTTTACCACTTTAGAGTTGGAATGAGTGGGGACTGAAATTTGTGAAACAGATCACATGTTTGGGGATGAGATTCCATTACAATGGTAATGAGTAGGGGATTTTCCTTGCAACATACATATGTTTTCATTGCCATCGACTACCAAACGGGGTATTAGAGCTTATTGTCACTTTAAGATGAATTTTCAGTGATTTTCAGACATCCTTGCATCTAATTGAAGCAATGGCTTTACAAAAGACAGAGTATTGCTTCCCCTTTTTTTGTGCTGTTCTATTACATAGTTGAGGCTTTTTTAAGATGGTGTTGTTTGTATCTGTTTTGGTTACATTACTAGCAGGTATCATGATCTGTTCATGTCCTCATTTAACCAAAATTAGCTATATAACTGGAGAACTGCATACCTCTGACTTCTTGTGTCTTACCTATTTCGACGGATATATGTTCTTGTAAAGATTTATGCTAAAAGATTAGGTTTAACGGTTTCTCTTTAGTTTAGTTTTTTTTTTTTTTTTTTTTTTTTTTTTTTTTTTTTTTTGGGAAGGGACTGTTTCGTGACTGTTGGTGAAAAGCTTTTTTTTAGTAATTATTTGGTTAAGAGAGTAATATCATTTATCAGTAAGAAGTCAAAGAGTATAACGTTTTACGTGTTTCTCTTGTCTGTTATAGATGTCCTGATACTAGAAGGAATAAGGCTAGAACGTGGTATCTTATTGGTGAAAGTATTGGCTGATCATAAGATTTCCATTTTCAGCAACCAGGCATTGGTGGAGAAGTGGTGCCACACCAAGATAATTCATTTCTTTATACGGATCCACCAACCTGCACAGGATTGTGGCTTGCTCTAGAAGATGCCACAATGATCAACGGTTGCCTTTGGGCCATCCCTGGCTCTCATAAAAGTATACGACCTTCTAATCTAAACCTGTAATATGAATCCCTTGCAAATTATTCTGAATTTGTCAAACTAAATTTTCAGATGGCCTTGTGAGAAGATTCATTAGAGACGATGAAGGGGTACACTTTGACCGTCCATCTCCAACATATGACCAGAATGATTTTGTTCCAATTGAAGTTAAAGCCGGTTCCTTGGTTGTCATTCATGGTGACCTTATTCATCAGAGGTTAGTCGACTCTCATTGTTTTTGCTTACACACTCAGAATGATGCAGCATGTTTCTTAATTTGGATATGCTCGCTGTAGTTTTGAGAACCAGTCACCAAATTCGAGGCATGCTTATAGCTGGCATGTGGTGGACACGGATGGTTGCAAGTGGGCAGGAGATAATTGGTGAGACTAAGTTAGTTTGCATTATGATTTCTTCATTTCTGTGGTGTCTTCTTTTTTGTAAAGCATTATTAGAAATATTTTAATTTCTTTATTGAGGGTTCTAACTTGCCTTTTGGAGTAATTGATTTAAAATACCTTTTGTGTTTTATTTGTTGCGCATTTGTGGTTACTGTGATCTCAACTAACACAAGTTTCCACACGAGGATAGATTTTGGTGACTGTCCATATTGTTGCTTGTCATTTTCATTTAGACCTCTGCCTGTTGAGGAATACATGTATGGTCTCAAGTAGGGACTAGTACAAGTGTTCACGTGAGGATTCATTCATGTAGCTGTCTTTTTGCAATGTTTCAAGAGTCTCTTTTTGCAAGTATTATTTGACTTCTATACCCATATCTTTTAAAATCGGTTTGACTTGAGCACATTTCTTTTTAGGAGTTTTCACCATTTATCCGACTCTCTGACCCTACAAGAAATCTGATTTTAAATTTGACTCCGACGTCCATCATTTGACTCCGAAAATCCGAATCCGATCCGACTTTAAATCCTATATGATACAATTAATTTAATCGTTAATTATGTTTTTCTAAACAATCATATGATAATCTTACATAATACATATAAACTAATCATTACCATTTTTTATAATAGAAAATTCTTATACAATACAATTGTCTCAAAGTCAAGTCAGAGCATAAATAGATAATACATTAATTAAAAGTTAAGATTAATTGCCTCAAAGTTGGAGTCGGAGAAGCTGAGTCGGATTTTTTATGGGATCCGACTCCGACTCGGAGTCGTATATTTAAACGGAGTCAGATTCAGATTATTATCTTTTCGGAGTGGGCTCGAATTTTTTTCTTGGGATTCGGATTGGACGAGGGTGAGATTCGGACGGGAGTG
Source organism: Beta vulgaris subsp. vulgaris (assembly GCF_026745355.1). Taxonomy (NCBI): domain Eukaryota; kingdom Viridiplantae; phylum Streptophyta; class Magnoliopsida; order Caryophyllales; family Amaranthaceae; genus Beta; species Beta vulgaris. The sequence goes on from NC_079204.1 coordinate 35,984,882, forward strand.
CCATCCTTAGTTAGGAACATATGGGCAAGTTCGACCATTGAATGTCAGATGCAATTCAAGTTGAAAAGGTTATGTTTTAGTCTCCCTCTCCTTGACTTCCTTGAATCTTCTCTTTCTGGATTGTTGTAATGGTGACCTTGGTTTGGTTGGTGGTTGTGGCCTTAGTGGGGTGATGTGTTTGTGGATACGAAAGTTGAAATCTTTTTGTGATTTTATAAGTATAGTTAAATAGCAAGGGAAATAAAGAAGGATAGATCTCTTAAATCGCAGTTCAAGAGGTTTTCTTGTAAAGTCTAAGCTTTAAGAGAACATAAAGTCGAAGTTTTATGCAGTTGGAATTAACAATTCACACGTTCATGCTCAACAATTTCTTAAACTCAACTCTATATTTATTAATGATGACCGTGGCCTTATGTAGGTATTACAAACTAATTAGACTAGATTTTAGGAAACTAAATAACAAGATAATTACGAAGAAACGAACTTCTATATAATCCAACTAACTTTACCTTGGGTAGAGTAGTTATACGCCTATCATGCGTTATTCTCCTAATGTAATTAGACTCTTAAGGTGCTTAAAGTAAGACAAACCTATTCTGTGTAGAATAGTAAAAACTTACAAGTTCTAAAGGAAATACAACACTAAATTACATACACTCCTAACAGAATTTAGGAATCTATGTAATGGAGTCCTAACAGAACTAGGACTTAAGAGATCTTTTTTACATGGATCAGTTGGTGGAGTCATGGAGGCTGCGTGTTGTTTCTGGATCATGGTGGGGAGGTCATGGTGGTGGGATCCTTTTTCTGTCGGCTGTGATGTGGTTTGGAGATCTTGTTAATGATGTTGACATTGTGTGTCTAGTTCCAATGGTGGCGGAGTCAGTGGTCAGGTTGTTGTGTGAAAAGAGGAGGCTGAAATGGATGGTGGCTGGTGGTGTTAGGTAGGTGTTAGTGCCAATGGTGTTGGTCGAAGGTGACCAAGATTGTCATGCTGTAGAGGAGTCTGGGGGTTTTGAAATTTCTAGGGGGGCAGTGAATCTGGAGCAAGGATTTTTGGAGGTACTCATAAATAGAAAAAGGGGGAGAACAACTTGAGAAAATACAAAAGAGACATCAGGGCAATCGAACGTCTTGATTACCTTTCCCTATCTTGGAACTTCCTGTCCGAACAGTGCCTTAGAAGTTGGAGCTATCCATTATAATTTATAAAGTTGTTCCTGAAATTCTTTTAAAAGACAGTTCAACTGTTGGGGTTTCCATTTCTTTCAGTTCTAATTGTACTTTGCATGCACTCCCCTTGGTTGCAGGATCAGAAGAAAGCAGGAACCTGAGCCTATATATGCTTCCTGATCTGTAAACACAATCAGCGTAGTTGCAAATTTTATTCTGTAAGCATTTGAATCGAAATACGAGGTTCTGTACAACTCAACTTACTGTGATGTAACATTAGCAAGTATTTCACGATCCCAAGTTTGCTTATGTTGGTTATTTTTTTCCCTTCTTATTTTCTCATATATGGGATGGGGGTGCCTTGAAAATTGTGTTGCTGACATTTTCCATGTCTAGTCCCGAAAATTCGTAGTTTGTTAAACAATTCTGTAAAAGAGCTGGAAAGAAACAATATATGAGTGCCTTACAGGTTACTAAATTGACAAGAAGATTCAGCTTGAAGTCTGAGCAAAGTAGGCTAGCTAATTAGCTATAGCCTATATGCATTGGCGGCTTGTGTGGCATGAAGTTTGATTGTAGTTTTTATACATGATTGATGATTCTCCTGTGAATGTATTGGGTAATACTTCCATTTTAACAGTCAAAAAGTGGCTAAGGTAAGTCCTGGTGGGCTGAGTTAAACTGGTCAAGAATAAGTCCGAGGCTTAATCTGATCTATATTCTACACTCAGTTGAGATTTTTTTTTGTCTGAAGAAAAAAAATTCAAATATCATTAGATAAATGTCCCCTTTTTAAAAAAAAAAAAAAAAAATCCAATTATATTCACTTGTAGCGGAAACTTAACTCATTTACTCGATTTTGGACTCGTGGGTCATGAGCCTACAACTATTGCTCTTAAAATAAATCGTGAACAAATAATTTACTTTTGCTCTATACTTAATAATACATCAAATAAGGGCACAAGAATTATTCTCAACAAACTATCATATACAATTGAATTATTGGAAGAAATCAAGTACTTTCTTTCTGATTCAGAAAATAACTCTTAGAAGTTTTTTTTTCCTTTTGGAAGATAGAGGAGTAAAACAATCAGACTATTGATATTGGAAGATCCAAAGGATTTTTCAATGTATCATTTCTAGGTCCAATGAAATGTATAGGTATAGGAAGAAGCCTTATCAAATAGAGATTTTTTTCTTTTGACCATTTTTCGGCTGGTAATACGATATATAAGGACCACTACCATAAAGATTACTACACCTTTGATCGTGAAATATCAATTGCTTGCTGAACCCTGTGAATTATGTGAAAGTAGGAGACCCCAAATCCGGAGGTCAAAGAGTATTAAAAACGTTCTTAGTGGAAAAAAAATGTGAATGAAAGATCTCACTAAATTGAATTAGGTCCATGAATCTAAGAAATAGTG